>NW_024104546.1:632866-867836 GCF_003945595.2 Pipra filicauda
TCACTGGAGGGTTTTTCAGGACTCCTAAATCTGTTCAGTACTGGTTGACTGCGAATCAGTACAACACATTTCCATACCTTCACACACAGCTTAAGTACTAAAAACACACATAAATGCACAGTGAGTCACTAAGAAAACTCTTCCTTCCCCTCTCTTTTCCATCTTACCTGAACAACTTTACACAGTTAAGATGACTTACTGTATTATTTCTTCTCTGTTTCCATGGAGACTAGTTTCTGATTTTATCTTCTCTCTGAAGCGATTCATTTCTGCATCAAGGCTCTTAACAGTCCTGCTGACCTGGATGCGCTCCGAGTAGATTTGCCTGGCCTGCGCCGTTTTTTCCTAAAGTAATGTTTGAAGCTCAACTAATTGATACATTTTTTTAAAAATCTGTTTAGTCCTCGCAACGAATATTTTAGGCTATGGAAAAACACGGTCTCCAAGCAAGACAATGTTTTTGTGCTGTTCTTTGTGTATTCTTCACAGCAAACCCAGTTAACAATTTTATTAACGATATTTATAGGTAGATAGTTATTTCAGTGCCAAGAACTGTATCCATCTGAGATTTTTGATAATATCACAGTTATTTAGCTAATACAGATAAATAAGGAATGGAAATCACCATAATTAAATAGTCTTCCAAAAGGTTTTGTGGATGTCATTTCCAAGTTAGTTAATAAAGCTTAGCTAAGCCTTCAAAAGATCAGATATGGGGTCTGTACAATGAAAAACATAGCATCCAAGAAACCAGAACAGCATTATTCAATTTAACTTAAAATGCAAATTTTAAGGTTAAGTCATTTTTATCTTCTCATTGCAAAAAACAGAAGAAATAGTACTAGATGGATAATCCCTAGCTTATCTGTCAAGACAGAAATTATATCCTGCCAGAAAAAAAGAGGCCTCAATTCACTTACACAAAATTACTTTTACTTGATTTTGAAAGTCAGGTTACGACATACGTGAGAGAATACTCAGTGTAGCTGAGTATTAACGTGGTCTGTATGTCACACAACTGGAATGATTTATTATTAAATATTAGAAGGATCATGACCATCTGATTTCAATAAAGAAAAAAAAAAACCACACATACCTCTAGTTCCTTTTCTTTGGCAGCCAGCAATTCTTTGAGCTTTTCTATGCAAGCCAAGTGTTCTTTCTGTTTGTCTGCATAGTGCTGCAAATGGCGTTTACTGCTTTCCACTTCTGACTCAGCCTGGTTTAATTCATCCTGTTTGGAACAAATCATGATGAGAGCTGTTTGGGGTAGATTCCTGAGAATCTCTCCACATGTTTATGGACTTATCACAGGTTGTTTTTAACACAGTCTAATTGATTTTCCTTTCAGTAAGACTACTCCTTCTAGAGTCCAGGAGCTTTAACAGCAGCTTATCAGAGAGTCTATACTCAATTCTGACAAGGACATATTAAATACATGCAATGATTTTAGGAATCATATCTTGAAGTGATGTTTTATTCTTTGAAAAAAGCCATCCTTTCTCCTAAAACTCAAAAATATAGATTTATTTTTTACACTACATTCTATCCAGAATTTCTGATGACTGTGTAAAGACATCAGCCAGAACTGCATTTCTGTGTGAAAATTCAGTGTCCTGTTATACCTGTAATATAAAGTCATAGAATTACAGAATAGTTAAGGTTGAAAAAGACCTTTAAAATCATCGAGTCAAACCATCAACCCAGCACCACCAGCATAAACACCACTAAACCATGTCCTCCAGTGCAATTTCCACACATTTTTGAATGCTTCCAGGGATGGTGACTCCACCACCTGCCTGGGCAGTTCGTTCCACTGTTTTACCACCCCTTCTGTGAAAATTTTTTTCCTAATATCTAATCTAAACCTCCCCTTGTGCAATTTGAGGCCATTTCCTCTGTTATCTGTGAGAAGAGACAGAGCCCCACCTCGCTACAACCTCCTTTCAGATAGCTGCAACATGGTAAGGTCCTCCTGAGCCTCCTTTTCTCCAGGCTAAACAATCCCAGTTCCCTCAGCCGCTCCTCACAGGAACTGTGCTCCAGACCCTTCACCAGCAACTTCTATACTATATGAGTGTTGATACTGTTGAAGTGATATATCTTTCCAGAGAAGCAAAGAGGTACAAAGAATGACATAAATTAAGGCATAATTTTCTTCCTCGTCCCTGTCCACTAGATTGCTTAACAATCAAAAAGAAAAAAAAACCAAACCAAATAAAAAAAACAAATAAAAACCACCCCGAACCCCCAAAATGACAAACAAGAAAACCAAACACCAACAACAATAATAGATGCTCTTACTTTTTTCAAATCCTATCTTAAAGCCACAACTTACAGGTTATTAAACAACTGTAGAACACTTAACAACACATCTAATTTAAAACCCTTTCAGGAATTTTAGAGCTGCCCTCTATTGTGTTCAGTGTTCCAAATAACAAGCAATAATAATGTTCTCATATTCTGAATAGGTCTATTCTCTTTTCTTACACAGTGGTTCTTTTAAAATAGATCATATCTCTAGAATTTCCATTAGAACATATTTATTGGTTGCTTTCTGACCTGTTTCCTTCCTCTTTTTGTTTGCTCTTACTTTTTTAATTTGGGTTGACTACATAGCAATATACAGTTTAAGTGAGACATATAAGAAATTAGGATAGTGATCCTTCTACATTTTTCCTCATTCCATCCTTCTACAAGTTTACAATACTGTAAATGTGATGGACTCTTATTTCTGTTTTCCATTTTCAAACCATTAGGTCTTGCCAATATCACATTTTCCATGTCACCACTCTGCTATTCGTCTTCAGTCTTGGTATTTCTCTGCCTTTTACAGGTGCCTTCTGTAGTCTTGAATAATTAAAACTAGGTACTGGTACCTTCTGGGATTATGCAACTTCAGAGAATAACAACCACTTCATACAGAACTTCAAATGCTATTTCAAGAAATAAACAGTTATGAACATTCTTAGCCAAGGCTTCCTAGAAAGAAACAAGTCAAACCAGCAAATATGATGCACAAAAAAGGAAAGCCAAGGAAACTATTTTTCCTTCCTTTTCACTCCATGGCTAAAGATACCTGGAAATGAACTCTCTTTGAACATAAAACACTACAGCAACTACACTTAACAACCAACATCACCTTCAAAATATTGCCAAGATTATTTCTCAACATGCTCTAGATGGAATGCTCCATTTCCATTTTATAGGCAGACCTTAAGTGTATGAGGAAGCAGTATGATCTTTTCTCCTGCCTCACCTCTCCTTAACCTGATTCTCCTTGCCACACAAATGGAGCAAATTAAAAAATACAATATGAAATTATTATTACCTTAACTGGACCAGCAACAACTTCTACTTCATGAATTTTTTCTTTCACTTCTTTTAATTTTTTTTCAGCTTCCAGGAGAATATTTTTCAGTTCTTCCATTTTTCTGCTTTGTAGTTGCATGTCTTCTTTTACAGATTCCATCTTAGCCTTATTTTCTTCAGCTTCATCTTGCTGTCAAAATATATTAAAGTGAGGAATAATAAAAGGAAACATACATTTGTAAATTACTGTACCAGATTTTAATTTTACTATCAGGGTACAATATTACATGAAGTACTCTAAAATTCTAATATGAACATGAGCAGCTCAATGTAATTGTCATGAAAGCCTAAAAGAAGAGACTGACAAATCTTGTAGGAGACCACTAAATCAAACTCCAAAATAAAAGTGGAATTTCATAATTATAAAGGACTTTATTAGGGAGTTGTGATGAAAAAAATGAAAAGAATAAGGAAACTTCCTTCAGGATCCATGACAGAATATGTACATACAGTAGACAAAGGAATACAGGAAGAGTAAGTGGATTGTTGTTGTTATTTAGAAAACTAGACCATTCCTAAGGAATTATCATCATACATACTTTCTGATTCACAGAGACAAATATTGCAAAACCTGGGAAAAATACGTAAATGAAACTTTGTGCTGCTGAGTCTTCTTCACAATCAAACAACTGTTAAATCAAGGTAGCAATGAAAATCAATACCAAGTGAAAAAGCAGCAATTAATCCATAGTAGTGGTCAGAAAGCACAGAAAACACAAAAACCAAAATCCAAGAAAGGAATGAGGAGAAGTAAATACATAAATCTAACAGCTGCATAGGACCATTAACAGAAATCAACTGTAAAAACGTTGATGTTGAACAAGCAAGTGTCCAGTAATTTTTAAAGAGGAAGATATTCTCCTACAAAAAGCTAATAAACTATCTTCCATCTCATCAAATAATATACTTTTTTAAATAAAACCCAACAGAATTAGATTATCTGGAAAAGAGAAACTCTGTAAGAGCTTTCAGAATCTGTACTGATCCTTTACTTTTTGAATAAATTTTGAAATGTTTAGTTACATACACATGTGTGTATACACACTGAAAGACAGACTACTGAAAAAAGGGTGAGTTCGTGCCAACACCAGATGTGATTAAAGAAAAAAAAAAATCTGGTCAACTTAGACTCTTGTTGATCCCACATAAAACAGTGGGGAAACCGCCATGGAATTTAACTGAAACAACTGCAGTCAAGATTAATATTAGCATAATTCTCGGAATTAAATCTTGGTCATCTATACATCAGCATATTACAGAACAACAGTTCAAATTCACAGCCACCAATACACAAATCACAATAGATCATCAAAAATTTTCTCTATTCTTAAACTACTTTGCACACATTCTAAGAACACATTGATAACAATAAGAACTTTGAAGGAACTATCATCCTACCATGTCCTTCCCTAGGGCAATACATGAATTTGAAATTTGTGCATGGTGAAGCTGCAGCAAAGGAAGAACCTGTGGGTTCAGGGCAGAGCAGCTGTGCTGTGGCATTAATTATGCTTCAGGGTAGCCTTTACCTATGCTTTGATGATGCCACTTCTGACCTTCAAACCTACAATGTCACTTCTCCCTAACCAGAGTCTTACAGCACTGCACGTCTGGAATGAGGAAAGAAAAAGGCAGAAGAAGAAAAGGAAGAAGGGGAAGAGGAAGAGAGAAAGGAAGCAAAAGATCAAAGAGAAAGATAGAAAAAAAGAAGGAAAGTATTTTAAAAAATCACCAAAAATAAATAAAATCACTCCATTTACAGAAATGTTTACAATTTCAGCAAGTGTTACATTCTTGACTATTCATCCAACTTTGCTTATTTCAAAACACTGCCAACATTAAAAGACATCATTTCATATGCTGATTAGAGATAATTTGATAATCTATTCTTACTAATATACGGATGTCCACTGACTGGTGTTCTTCCACATTTTCAAGATCTACTATTTCTCCATTTGTTGTTCTTATTTTTATCTGAAAAAAATCCAAACACATCCTTAAGTTAACTAAAGAGAAAAGTTCACATTTGTTCATTGAAGTCATCACAGAAGATATTTGATTTTTTTAGTTTCATTAGTGACTAACAAAAGACAACTCTTCACACCTACCTATGGAATTAATTTTCGTAAGATATAACTTGATCTGAAAGTCATGTGCACTTAAAATCATTATTTCATTTGTATTTAACATAAGAATTGAATAAAATACATTTTATTTTTTCTTCAAATATTTATCTTCAGCATTTCAGTCCACATGCCAGTTTTTTTGCTGCTTCTTATTTGTAATTTACTGAATATAGCCTTATATAGCATGTATTAGCTTACACTGCCTACCTGGAGCATCACTGGCCACCACAAATATATATCACAGAATAACAGAATATGCTGAGTGGAAAGAACCTACAAGGATCATCGAGTCCAACCTTTAGCTCTGCACAAGACCATCCCCAAGAGTCACACCATGCGCCTGAGAGTATTGTCCAAACGCTTCTTGAACTCTGTCAGGCTTGGTGTTGTGACCACTTCCCTGGGGAGCCTGTTCCAGTACCCAATCTCCTACCTAGGAGTACCAGAAAACACAAAAAGGAAGCTAACAGTTGTAAAATGGTTTTAAAGAAATTAAAATTAAGAAAACTTAAAGATGTGACATGTCCCAGCATACCAAAATGGGATAAGAGTCTATATGAAGAGCATGACAACAAGCAAGATTCTGGGAATGAAGAGGCAAGCCTCAAGAGAAATAAAGGAGAAGGATTATATGGTGTAAGTGTCTGCTCTGTGCACTATTAGTGTCAAAACAAGCAGCAGAAATTTGTGAGATTTTGCACAAAGGGGAAGAAAGACATCAAACAGAAACAACAGTATATGTTAGGACTGATGTCCTACCATTCTGTCCTAAACTATGAGAGTATATTAAGAACGTAAAAAACAGGAAAGCAAACAACAAAAGTAAGGATAAACATTAAAAACTATCACTCAGTCAAAATACATTGCAGAAGTCAAAATGAAATAGGGAAAGACTGATGAGTTTCTAAAAACTAACACTGTTCTTATTTTTACCTGTAGTTCTTTTTGGTGTCGCCGATGACCATAAAGATGATCTTCATTTTGCCTAATCTCATTTTCAATGGAATGTAAACGTTGCTGAGATGCTGTCAACTGTGCCCTTTTGCTTTCAATCTCTTTATCCAAGTGACTTTATAAACAAAGTGATATTGAGATATATTACACAGGTATTATTTATGACACACACAGAAAAACACAAAAATTACGCGAATGACAAGACAAAGCGTAAAAATGCACTCTTTTTCAACTAGCCTACATCATTCCTCCATGGCAAAACTAGCAATAGAATTCCTGTCACACTTTGAAAGTGTCCTGGTTGTTGCTATTACTATGCATTTCTTATTCCATTGCTGTTTGTTTTCAGTAAACTGTCATCTCAACTCATAGTCTCTGCCTTTGCCCTCTCTTACTGGAGGGGGGTGAGTGGAAGTGGAGTGGCTTATTTGAGGTTTAATTCCCAGCTGTTTTTTTTAAACCACTACAGAAAGTTAAGATAATCTTTGAGTGAAGTTCATTATATACCAACATGAAGAAAGTATAGTTAACAGACATATTTAAAACTTTTGAGTTTGTAGAAATTAATTTTAACATTCAATTCAGTCTATACTATCAGCTATTAAAACTAAAATTAAAATATTTACCTAATATGTCTCTAATATAATCTGAGCCTCAAAAGTAATCTATTGTTGCCAATTTGTTTATTGACAGTTCTTTTGCAATCTTTGAAGTACATTTTGCTTTTTTAACTACCAATAACTAAGCAACGAGAGAGAAAAACCTTAAAAATATAAAAGGTGAGATACCTGCCATGAATGAAATCAAAAGCCTGAGAAAGCACAGATGCAAAGTTTGAAACCAGTAGTAGTATATGTGCTAACAACTTTGGTTTGGAAAATCAGGCTTCCCTTACAGTAAACTATGACACCGCTGTTCAAGTGTTAGATTTTAAAAGAAACAGCTTTGACTCCATACTCATTTTCTCCAACTGTAAACTAAAAGAGAAGGTAGAAAGATTTCCTGGAGTATCCAGCACAACAAATCCTTACTTGCCACAAGTTGAAAGATAACTAGATACAATGCAGCTTTGTACCTATCACAGAAAGGCACTGAAATAAAGAGATTTTCTAGAATTCTCAAGAGGGAAGTGTAAATCTCAGAAAGAAAATGGAGAGATTAGAGAGTAGCGTACATGCAAATAGAGAAATAAGCAATTCCACTACTCATGTCAACAAGTACAGTTTTTACAAACACAACATTACAAGATGCTAACCTTATTTCTGCTTCAACATCTTGACTAAGGTACTTGGGTCTGGAGTAATTGGAAGAGTAATACCGTCTTTCAAAGACGTGATCACCTTCACCAGTGAAAGCTTCTTTACAGTTTTCTGGGGGATGACTGGACTGCATTACCTCACGAGCTCTACGGTTGCTCTGAAAAACACAATGGTCTTATCATTCCAATAGAAAAGCAACAACAATTAAAGATAACAACTTAAAAGTTGTCTAGATGCTCTCATCCAGAAATAATTTCAATTCCTAATGAAATAAGAAATACAGTAATGAAAGAACGTGGAAAAAAATTTATAGTGTCAAGAATCTACTTTTCTTAGTTGAACAAGACATTTCTGTTCTCAAGAACCCAGCAAGTCTAGCTACTCATTTATTTTATTCTTTTACAAATTTATCTATACTGTAAATTCTGTAGTCTAATCAATCCCTTGTAATTTGCCATGGGAAAAAAAACCCCACTAACCAAAAGGTTACTATGCACAGTGTATTTAGTAGTCAGAAGTGAAATAAACATACAGGAAACCATCTTCCAAAGCAAGGTATGAAGTACATCAAACAATATTCAATTAAAGTTTAATGTCAGTAACATTACCAAAAAACATGTTCCAAAAAAAAAACATTGAGAGTGCCAGACTAAGCGGTCACAAGTGCCTTTGTCCAAGGCAATAGTGTTCTCTATTCAGAAGCATCAGTTCTTCCACGCAATACTTCAGATTCAATTGACATAGTTCAGGCAGGGCTCAAAGATGGTAACATTATGAAAATCAGTGATTAGGTAAGGCAGGAGGGGAATAACAAATCTAATATTCCTGCCATGAGAAAAGCCTAGAAAGTTCAGCTGTACGTACATTCAGTGACAGCCACGCTTGATAAACAGTCAGCTCTCTGTGCTCAACAGAGCATGAGCTGCCTGTTTTCCAGTAGGAATGCCAGAGGACAAACTGGGACAAGAGATTCTGGAGGAAAATAAAATCCACAAAAAGTAAGCGTCGTTAGTTCCATCAGGGTCCTCACCTCTCCTCAGGCAGGAAGGGAAACAAAACTTGCTCTACCCCTTTTATCCATTACAGACACTACTAGTGAAGGTTCCAGATGCTCCACAAAGAGAAAACAAGTTTCTTTAAAGACCAACAGGGAGCCTAAAGCCTTACTTTAATCAGCAGGACTTTCTCTATACCCCTCACATCGATCAAACAATTGGCAACCATTACATGATCTATTTCCAATGCTGTCAGTACTGATGGGAATTCTGGATGATAAACAGCTCTGAAGAAAAGAAGAAAAAATATCATTTATAAAACTCACAGGAGATTCTTAAAAAAAAATAATCAAAAATAGTTCTTTTCAACTAATAATTTGAACCATTAAGGCTAAGCAACAAATTTCAAAACATAACTTACCTCGGTCTAACATCATAAATTTTATTCTGGAATTTATTTACAATTATTTGAGGTCTAAATCCATGTGGATAATGTTTTGACATCAATAACTGTAGAGTTCTTTCATCGCTATGATTATCACAGCAAAATGCATGAACTAGGCCCTTTAAACAGGCTTCGATACCCAAGGTCAGTTCAGGATCTTTTGGATGAATGAAAGCACCTAAATAAACATAAGAGGCAAGGCTTTAGGAGCTGTGTTCCACAACAAAACATTCAGTAGGATATTTTTACTAATTGTTGTCTTGTGCTGCAGGTTTTTTTAAGAGTCTAAAATAAATCTTTCTTCCAAATAGAAAAAAAAATTAAGAAGTTGACTAAAAGATAAAAAACTCCACAACAGACAAGCTACCCTGAGAACATAAATATATAATTTCTGTTCCTAGAGACATATACACATAGTTGGAGGCCTACATTTTCTTTCAAGATTTTTGACTGGTGTCTACTAACTTCCATTTAGGGTACCAATTTTATGGCACCTCAGCAGTAGTGTATAAAGGCAAAGATGGTTTATCAACAATTTAATGCTTTAAGGATGAAGGCAGTGGAACAACTATGCTGCAACTTAAACATGAAGATTTCCATTATATCTATCACCTGTCTTCTGTAGTACATGTTCTTACTCTGCAGTAAATGCCACGTACTTTAGTACTTGGCCTTCACATCCAGAACATGCTGAAGTCTTTGCTCCCATTCACAAACAGAAAACAGCAGCCACTGTCAGAGCTGGACAGAAAACAAATAAAGGCCAACTTCCCAAGAAGATCTCAGTTGGGTCTGTCTGAGTTGATCCACCCAAAACATCTTGAGTTTGACAAGCCCACAAGTCAGCCACTGGACACTTTGAACAAAATCTGTCTAAGATCTGGATAGTGCTACCCCACCGAGGCACCCAAAGCACAGCAGTCTGATGCTCTGGGGGTGTGGGGGAGTTGGAGGGGTGCACTGAAAGTTTGCTATTTTAGCTACATAAAATACTTCAACTCAAACAGCTGGAAAGTGAGAAAAACCAGAAGATGTCAGCAAGTTCATGACAGGAGCAAAAGATAACCTACCAGGATAAAACTTTTAGTTCTGGAAGTACAGAAGAAAAAGATATATCTGAAACTCCTTAAAGAACAAATAATTTTCCTGAAAGACCACTGTTTTCATTAGCAGCCACACAAGAAGTCCTATGAGAAAATGTGCCTGTTTCAGCAGTTATTCTTACCTATAGGTCCAAGAGGTTTTTTGTTAAAGTGCCCTTGCTTATAGGCTGTTTCAACTGCTTCAACAAATCCTGGTATATGTGGTCCAAATCTTTTCAAAGTATCTGTTTTACTGTCTTTCAGCTCTCTCAGCTGTTTCTGCTTGGCATCCAGTGCTTGTTGCGCATCAGCGTTTTCTCTCCTAAGAGAACAGAATTTTTTTTCAGTAGTTATAGAGCCTTAATTGGACTAAAAAAATTATGAAGCCTTGTCTTTCAATTCCTAATAGCACAGTGTATCAAGATGTCAGTAGTTCAATGTACATCTAGGTACAGTGAACATGCAACAATATTTTTATAGTTTCAAGAAACATGAGACAAAAAAGCAAGAGAGAAAATTACTACTTTACAACAGTTTTACAAGACTTTATTTCTAAAAAATTATAATAAATTTATTTTATTTCTAATTACATGCTTCAATTTCACTGTCTTCTAAAAGACTTTCAACAGAATACAAAGTAAGAATTGGTTATAATAATTGATAAAAGATGTTTAAACTAATACACCAAGTGCAATAAGCAACAATTCTCAAATCCCTCAAGACAATAAATGACATTGTCATAATCCCCTCTGATAATACTGTTCAAGTTCGGGTTTCCAAATCAAAGCCAGAGTGCTTTGGTTTTCCAGCTTGGGTATGGACTAAATTGGTACTTGAAGCACTTGCCTCAAAGCCTCTATGAATGTGCCTTAACTAGAGATGCAATAATTACTCCTAAGTGTATATATTTTCTTATAATGTTTTACATATCTTGTGCCATCCTATCAGGATATACCGGTGTATTAAACTAACAAAAAAAATTTCAATCATAATCATAATAGGATGATAAGAGAGTAAGATACAGATAGTGGAAAGAAGAAAGGATATTAAACTGACAGCATGGATTTATAGCAGGTTTTAAATGACTAAAAACTTTCACTTTTAATGACAAAACAGTTTTCTTAATTTTCCAAAAGTTTTTCAATTAAGTCATGGAAGTGTCAAAGAAAAAGTTTAGCAAGTGCTAAGATAAACAAGGGGATAAAAAAAAAGAAAGGAACTGGAGCCTAATACTTCAGGGAATGCAAGTACATAACAAGGGATCTCTCTCTATAACTTAAAACAAAGGAAAACAGTTAGATTCAAAAAGCATAACTTACCTGACCCTGGCATGTTCTTCCCTACACTTATATATAGCCTGCTGAAACTGATCCATCTGCTGAGCAATCATTATTTCTTCGTCACGGAATGCCTTTAGCTGTTCCCTTAAGTGCGCAATTTTCCTTTGTCTTTCCAATTTTTCAGGCTCTGGAACCTGATTAGCACTAGAAAAGAATATACTTCAATATTTTAACACCATACTGATGAATTATAAATGACATGAACTTTATTACTTGTAGCAGACAGAAGATTTATGTATCAGAAATTTATGTCTAACATTCTGTGCATTTACAAAATCTACAAAGCATAAATCCCAGTTTTTATTTATTTTTTTTTTAATTTGTAATCACATGTAACTCTCTCCAGTTACATTCCTATTGCATTTAGTTTAAGGCATATTTGTTTTGCGACATCACGGAAGCTAGAAAATGTCTATTATCATCACAAAAAAAAAAAAAAAGACTTTTTGCTACCCAGTTACCTCATCACATCCTAGTCAAAGTCTTGGCATGCAAAGAAACAGGATCAGAAATATTCAAATATTTAACTGGACCCTGTAAGGTTTAAGTAAGTATTTTATATTACTCATTAATCAGAAGAGCTCGCTGCTTTCACACCTGTATAATAAACATACATCATCATCACTGTATCTGTATTTACCTGCTTTTCAGTTCTTCGATTCGTTTACACAGCTGTTCATCGTCTTTTCCCAGACGTTTTAACTCCGTTTTGAAACGATTATAAACCACCTATGAAGGAAATAGGATACAGTAATTTAAGAAATAGAAGAAATAACTTCAAAAAGAACTACACTTTTGAGTAAATAAATACCGAACGGCACCAAACCAGACAAACATAACTTGATTTTCAAGAATTAAATTTATTTATTTTATTTTGACCTAAGTTTAACACTGATTAACACCTATATAAAGATATAAGCCCCAGGGCCCCTGACCAGAAACTACTTGCCAGTTAGGCAGGAAATTCCACCTCTTTTGAACTGCACTATGGATTTAGGAAGCCAAGACAAAGATGCAGGAGTACAGAAGGGCAGAACATGGACAAGATTAAAGCTTTAAACTGGTACAAACTTTTCGCCTACCTCGATTTCATTGACTGCTTTTCTTTTTGCTTGCACTTCAGCCTTCAAAGAAATACACTGAGGATGAAGGGCTTGTGCTTCTTCACTTACTGTTTCTAATCTGTCTAGTATTGCTTTGTACTTTTTTTCTGCTTCATTCACTTTTACCTGTGGTGAAAAAAGAGAATGATATACAAGTAGTAATGGAGCAAAATTTTTCATTGCCACTACAGACATGCAAAGATGAAAATTAATAAATGGACATTCTCAGGAAACCTACAGACTACCAAATTTGTGAAGTAAACAGTAACCTTTTTTTCTATCTCATGGTTTACTCAAACACAGGACTCTTGATACAATAAGGTCAAGTAACATGACATCAAAAGAAGTTAAGCCAGTGTCTGGACAATGTTCCTTCAGTACTACACAGACATGTTCATCCCAATGCAAAAATACCTCAATTGTAAAACAAATACTTAAAAACAAACAAACCAATCCACAAAATTTTTTTTAAAAAAGGAAAATGCTAATAAAGAAAACTTGGAGAAGAAGTTTTAATAGACTGAAAACTTTTGGGGCTGTTCAGCCCAGAGAACAGAAGAAAAAGTTTTGTGGAGACCTCATATCAGTCTTTCAGCATCTGAAGGGGACTTACAAGGAAGCCTGAGAGGAACTCTTCATCCTTTGTAGTAACAGGATAGGAAGTAATGGGTTCAAACTGAAAGAGGGGAAATTTAGATATACGGAATGAATTCTTTCCCATGAGAGTGGTGAGGCACTGGCACAGGTTGCCCAGAGAAGCTGTGGCTGCCCCATTCCTGGCAGTGTTCAACACCAGGCTGGATGGGGCATTGAGGAACCTGATCTAGTGGAAGGTGTCCCTGCCCACGGCATGGGGGTTGGAACTAGATGATCCAAACCAACCCAAACCATTCTATGATCCTAAATTCACAATAATGATGCCTAGCATTTCTCTGTAAAAATATATATTTCATAGGTGAATATGAATATTTGACAAAATTACTCTTTCTACCTACAGAAGTCTTAAGAAGTCAAAGACTTACAAAGGTCTCCTGAAATCACTGATCTTTTCTGTAGGCAACGATACCCAAGAAAACCTTCATGACAGATCTCTGAGGCAGGGACTAAAACTAGAGTGATTTAAACTGTATATGTACCTGCCATTCTTCTACCTTCTGAATAAACTCTGTATTTGCTTCTTCAGCCTTGATGCCTTCTTTGATTGGCTCTATTTCTTTTTCCATCTCACTCACCTAAAAAGAAACCTATATTAGCATGTATCAGAACATCGGCAACAGACTGAGAAAGAAGTACATTTCATATGAATAAACATATTTTAGCAAGACACTTACCACTGCCCACGCCATATTATGTTTCAACTCTTCAAGACGTCTTCGCATGTCATTCACAAATGCAATGCTTTTGTAGAGTTCCTTTTTTTCTAAATAAATCTGCCTAAGTTCTTCAAGACGCTTAAAAAAGAAAAGGAGAGGTTCATCATGAGTGCAAAAAGTTGTGATGTAGTGCGAAATCTTGGAAAGATTTGTGTTTTGTAAAATTTAATGTCACTAAGACCTAATCAAATCAAAACCATGCAGTTTAAGTCCTATAGTTCTTACAGTGCACAGATCAGTGCTAATAATTACTTTAACTTTTACATACCTCTCTTCCTTGTTCTATCTGAATACGTGTATTCTGTTGAGTTTTCTCAACACATGAGTAGTCTTCTTTCATTTGTTCCAGCTGAGTTGCCTTCATAAAAAACTAAAAAGGAATAAAAATTTGCAGATGTCAGATTCAGCACCTTATCTAAGTGAACTTTAATTGCCACAGAAAGACCATTCATTCCAACCTCTCTGCATGCTGAATGACACCCAAAGTAAAGTAAATGGTGGGGTTCTGGTGGTACAACTTCCATCCCCTTCTCGGCCTGCACTGTGATATCAGAAATGCTCATTAGGCCTTGGCCTTGACGAACAGCACCTGGGCTCAGCTCCTTGTGAGCATATTGGAAACACTCTCTGCTCCCAGGAACTTACACTGTCTGATGAGCTCCTGTTTTTAACAAAACTGCCTTGGAAACTTACTTTTCTTGCCTGAATAACAACCCATGTGGAACGACATTTTTGTTACTGAACTGTCAAAGTAAGTTACAAATCCAAATTGTGGCGAGGATGGAACACTACTATGACTAAAGCCCACTCTTTTGCAGCTCTATAAACAGCAGTCCTAAGTGAGACCCTTTGAGCTCTCCTGGACCTTAGTGGGCAGTGACCAGCATCTCCCTCTGAGTGGGACACCTCTTGCGCCACTGAGCTCTCAAATTTACTTGGAAGTTCACAACAGAGCCTGAGCTGATACCCCCACTCCTCAAAGATCAACCTGTTGAGACGATACAAAGGCATCCAGCGTGAGTAATTCCCTGAATTCGATGGGAATTTTTCAGAGATACACCTTGTACGTACTGTTAAGGCCTGTGGGCGTGCGAATATGCTCTAGCAAATGTATTATGAATGTCACCTTCTTAGATTCTTAAGTAAATTAGGCCTATAAGTGAGTTACCATTGTGCTATAGTAAATTCTATAAGAATCTTTTGTTAAATTTTGTTAAATTAGGCTATCAATTAAGTGCTGTTAAGTCTAAGTGCTGTCAAGCTTAAGTGCTGCCAAAATCTTTAAGTCTAAAACATTGGTCAAGTCTGGGGCTGAGTTTGCCAAGTCACTCTGAACCCTGTGACTTAATGGGCAGGTCTCCCTTACTCCTTTTTATCCTTACCCTTTTCCCATCACCAGCCTCTACGTAGATCATTTTAGGTTGATTTTAGTTTTAGCTTGATAGATTACAGGTTTGAGTATGATTTTCCTCTGTGTGCTTTAACCACCCAGGTAAGCAGAAGAGTGAACCTCGTCAACAAACTTTGTCCTGCTTTCATTTTAATATTAAACCTGCTCTTTTGCTGCTCCCTGTGCTGGTGGTTCTTTGAGCAATCTAAAACACACATTTGCAACTCTGGTATTTCTGAATAATGAACTAACTCAGCGGTGTCCTAACATTCAATTTTATCAATCTCTTTAGAAAGAATAAACTTAAAAAAAATTGTTTGTGCAGGTGGATGACTGCTACAATCAGACAGAGTACTGGTTCTGGCCAGGATGAAGTTAAGTGTCTTCACAGCAACTTTTATGGTGCTGTATTTTCGATGTGTGATCAAAACAATACTGACAACACCCTAATATTTTAGCTGTTGCACCAAGGCCTCCCGTTTCTCACTGCCCTCCCAGCGAGTACATTAGCGGGCTGTGCAAGAAGTTGGGAAGGGATACAGCCAGGCAGTTGATCCCAGATATGCGACCCCATGAAACTTCATTGTCGTGGTTTAGCCCCTGCCAGCAACTCGGCCCCCCACAGCCACTCACTCACTTCCCCTTGGTGTGATGGGGGAGAGAATTGGAAAAGTAAAAGCGAGAAAACTCATAGGTTGAGATAAAAATAATTTAATAAAGGAAAAGCTACACATACACAAGCAAAGAGAAACAAGGAATTCATTCATCACTTCCCATGGGCAGGCAGGTGTTCAGGCATCCCCAGGAAAGCAGGGCTCCATCATGTGATTTGGGAAGACAAATCCATCACTCTGTCTTCTAATTCCTTCTTCTTCCCTCAGCTCTATATGCTGAGCACGATGCTGCATGGTCTGGGATATCCCTTGGGTCAGTTGGGATCAGCTGTTCCAGCTGTATCCCCTCCCAACTCCTTGTGCATCCCCATCCTCCTTGCTAGTGAGGTGGGGTGAGAAGCCAAAAAAGCCTTGACTGTGTTCAGTAAGCACTGCTCAGCATTTACAAAAATAGCAGTAACAAAAACATCTCCATGTTATCAACACTGTTTTCAGCACAAATCCACAAGGTAGCCCTATCTTATCTGCCATGAAGAAAATTAACTCCATCTCAGCCCAAACCAGCACTGCCATGCTCAGCAAAAAATGGGATAAGAGAGGGTTTAGGGGGATTAGCCATCTTTTGCTTGGGAACTGGTTTGGCATTCGTCTACCAACTGGAGGTGGTGAGTGATTGCTTTTGCGTCTCTTGTTTTCTTTCTCTTTCTTTCTCTCTCCTTCCAGCTTTCTCTGCATTTTTTTTAAATAATTTTTATCTCATCCTTTTAAGTTCTTTTATTGTACTCTTCCGTTCCTCTTACCCCATCCCAAGCTGGAGGGAAGCACAGAAGGGAAGTGAGTGGTTGTGTGGTATTGAGCTGCTTACCTGAGTTAAACCACAACAGGTTATTAAAATCAAGGAATCTGATATTTTTTTCCATCCAAATGCCGCTTCTAAAAATTTGAAATCAGTATTCTAATGTTTAGTCAAAATGTTCAATTATTCTTCTTACCTTATACTTGTCACTTTCACTTTTAGTCTGTAAAAACTGCTTACTCATCTCTTGGGTTAAAATAGTCACAGGATTATCTACCTGCAAAAAATAATCGCTTTCGTTTTATTTTGAATAGAACAGTTATCACGTGACTGCAAATCCATGAAAGTGAGCAAACCATCACCTTGTTCCATGTACTGCAATTCAATAATAAGATTCAGAAATTAAGATTTCTAATCCTATCATCTCTTTAAAAAAATACAAAACCTAACACACAAAACCAATAACAAACAGAAACTTTAGAAATCCAACTCCATCAAGTACAAAATCAAACCACAGCAAGATCAATTAAGGAGCTGCTTCCAGGAGGATGACTTCTATAAAGACAGTGTCTGTAAGTTCCACTTATTTAACAAGATCAGCATTAGAAATTTTGTCCAGTGTTGTATTTCTCATTATTTAATTGATCAAAGTATTGCATTTAATGCAATGAATTGACCCATATATTCTTACAGAAGTTTACACAAAAAAAAAATCAATACATATTAACTGAAGTCTGTGTTACTTGAAATTCTAAGTATGTTGAATATTTTAAACTTCGTGTGCATTACCTGATCTTTCATTAACCACTTAAGCAGCAAAAACACACTCAAATTTCTTCCACAGAAAACACTGAAATAATCAGCATAAAAACTCCCTCCAGATACAAAAGAAACCTATGCAAGGACTTTCATCAACAAGCTACATGACTCTTTGCTCACAGATGATAGCAAATACGTATCTGCCTGGGACAGAATCTTATTCTAAACTGTATGAGGTATAAATTTCAATTTTTCTTTTGCTCATGTATTTGATTTTGAAATAACATGGAAGGAATAAACCTCTCTCATTTAAGGAAATGAGAAAACACTGCTTTTTAATGAGAGAATTATAATATCACATGCTGATGTCTGAAATTGCACAGAATTTAAACACAGCAACTACCTGTATATTAAAATGATCCAGTATTTTTACGAGTTCTTCTTTCTTTGAAGAAATTAAGGTTCCTAATGGAAAAAAACAGAGGAAAAATACCAATGGGTCCAAAGTAAAGAGACGTACAATGCCCCAGTCTTTTGTTCAATGTAGCAATGTAAAAAATTAGACTAATTTTTTGTAACATGGATGTAGTCCTAAATGAGAAACACTGGTTGTTTGGTTTTTTTTTCTAATATATTTGCATTTGCACAGGACTTCTAATTCAAGTCCCTCATTGCCTCACAAACCATCTGTGACAGAATATAGGTAAATCAGCAAACTCAATAGAACCTCAAAAAGATTAAAAGAACAATGTTCACCATCATCATACAATCAGATTTTTGTAAAAAAAATACATAATGCAGAACCTGACATACGATATAATATATATCAATAAATACATAATGCTTTTGACATATTAAAATATTCTTAGTCTGAGGTAAACACACAAGAAATGGACAGTGTCATCATCCTTGAATGATTCTATGAAATAACATCATCCTTTACTAACATCATTTAAAGCAATGAAAACATTTAAAGAACTTTTAAGACTGAGAACAAAGCAAACTACCACCAACCAGATTTGCTTTTCAGTTTGTAACTTCTGCTTCCTTCCTGATTAATGCGCTGATTCACAATAATAGAGTTACCATACACTTCTGGTTTAAATGCATCTCTGCCCTGGTTTCGCAAAGTGATGGAAATATCTGCAGAACTAAAAAAACCATGAAAATAATAAAAAAGACAACTGAAATTAATTTCAAATCTAACAAAAAAAATCAGAACATTCTAATTTTACATACAAATTGTCAGGTTTACTACAGGTCAAAACTGCAAGTCAGTCCTAGTACCAATCAGAACAACATATATCAGACACACATCCAGAAAGGCTGCCATACACTATCTGTTTGCACCTTCTTCATGTAACACCCAAAAGTAAATAGTTGGAAGAGCAGATTTCCCCCACCTTCCCTTCCCATCTGAGTGCACCCATTTTTAGGTTGCAGATTCAAGTTGCTTTTTTGTTGTTCTCCTGTTTTCAAACTGGCTTCTGTAGAAAACAGCCTAACCAAAGTAATCTATACCAGAATGCTTAAGGCATTCTTAGAGAAAAGATGAGATATGCTTTCACTTCTGAATTCCTATTTTCTGTTTCTTGAGTGAATGCTGAAACATTAAGTTAATACACATAAGGAAGGTACTGCGAAAAATTTACTCGAAGCACCTCTGAAAGGAAAAGTCTGGAACTCCGAGTTACAGCTTTATGTAAATGTAAACTCCTAAACCTATTTTGTTATCGATTCCCCTGAACATGTTATTCCCGCTCTTACAGCAGACATGAATCCACTTCCTGCATGTTTAAATATCCATCTGTAACTCAAGGTCTTTATATTGCACATTCATTCACATCCCCAGAAAGATTGAAAAGTAATTAATCTCGCTGCTTGCATAACAGTAACTAGTTACCTAGGATTCTTCTGTAATGAACTCGATTATTCGGTAGGAATTACATAGCGGAAGTAACACATGAGAACAGGGCAATACAGAGGACATACTGCCATGTTAGCTAGTTCAGTGTCCTAGTTTCAGCCAGGTCAGAGCTAATTTTCTCACAGCTGCTGTGAGGGGAGCGGGGTTGTTATTCTATGCCACCCACGTCATCACTGGGGGACGTGGCTGCGGGTGAAAGAAAAGGGGAACACGGTGTGGAACTGCTGCCATTTTGTTCCTTTCCTCCAGGGAAAGCAGGCAGCATGTGGAGCAGTGGGGTGGCTCCAGTCCTCTTGGGGGGTTTGTCCATCACTGCTTTTCGTTGTCTCGAACCTGGGCAGGGAGAGAGGGTGTGGACAATCTGTCCTACCATTGTTTTTTTTCTTCACTGGCCCAGGCTTGGGGAAGGGGGGGATACAGACACTTTCATCCAACATTTTCTTCTTTGTCTGGGGAGCTGTGAGGCTTGGGCTGTGGTGCAGTCATGTTGAGTTGGACTCAGTGAGCACTTTTGCATGTAATCACCTTCTTTTATACACTGTTGTTATTAGTATTGTTGCTGTTACTGTTTGTTTTCCTTATCTCATTGCTGGTTTTTTTCAGTAAATTGTTATCTCAACCCATAATCTCTGTTTTTGTCCCTCTCTCACAGTAGCAGATGGAGAGGAAGAGGAACAGCTGTTTGCAGTGTCATTTCCAGCTGGTTTTAAAAACACAACATTCAGAAATAGCAGTATACTACTTGTAAAATGTCTAATTTTTTTGTTTGTAGTTTTTGGGGGGGGGTGTCTAAATAAGGTCTCCATTGTTTTGTTTTTTATTGAAGCCTGGTGGATCCAATAAGAAGATGCAGAAAGTGACGGTGAACAGAAAACTCATCAGCTAACCTGAATGACTAAACAGCATACGCAACTTTAAAACTAAAGAAGTTTTACTTACGTCTCTCCATCTCGAATAAACATTTTTAATGAGGAACCTCTATTAGTTGCAGTGGCTTTTCCACCAAGTCCAACAATAAGAGCAGTTAAAACAGAACTTTTTCCACCTGTAATAGAAGCATTGAACTTGTTTTAAAGGGAAGTTGTTGTGACTTCTCCAGTGCACCCATATTACAGATTTTTGTTTGACTGGTTATATATTCGTGCAATAGAAGTCCAAATTCTGTCCTTATTGAAAAATCATTTAAAATAACAATAACACTAGGAAAGTATCTTCCTAGTATCTTCCTTTCTACGGTTCTCCCTAAAATAACCCAACATGCTGAGCCAAACTTGTTACTTCTGTCTAGCAATTTGCATTCAATATGTCCTAGGTCAGGAGGAAGGAATGTCCCCTTCCTTAAAAGCATACTAAAAACATGTATACAACAAAAGAAATCAAACATGTATTACCATTTACCTAATATCTGAAAGGTTTTAAGGTCTCTTTCAAAATTTATGTTCTAAATTTTTACTTCTCTCTTCACAAGAAGTTAGCTTGTATAAATATCACTTCCTATTCCTATAATAGTTTCTACATGACCTACTGTCCTGATTTTGCTTCCTAGTAGCTGGTACAGTGCTGTTTTTTGGGTTCAGTATGAGAACAGTGCTGGTAACACACTGACATTTTGTTTGTTGCTAAGTAGTGTTTACCCAAATCAAGGACTTTTCAGGGTCTCATGCTCTGTCAGGAGGAGCACAAGAAGACAGGAGGGAGAATGGCCAGGAGAGCTGACCCAAACTGGCCAAGAGGATATTCCATACAGTAGAATGCCATGCCCAGTGCATGAACAGGGGGAGTTGGCCAGGAGGTGCTGATTGCTGCTCAGGATGGGATGGTTGTGAGCAACTGTATTGTGTATCACTTGTTTATCTTGGGTTTTATTCCTCTCTTTCTGGTTTTTATTATAATTATTATTATAATTTATTTTATTTCAGTCATTAAACTGTTCTCTCAAACCACAGGTTTTACCTTTTTCAGATTCTCCTCCCCATCCCACTGGGGGACGCAGGGGAGTGAGCAAGCAGTGGCACGGTGTTTAGTTCCCAGATGGGATTAAACAACAACGGTCATTTTTGGTGCCCATCACAGGGCTCGAAGGGTTGACATAATGACAGATATGACCAGAGTGTGTTAAAATGAATTTTTTGTAAGCTTTCATTATAATTCAGTTTAATAGTTGCTGGTCACAATGTCGATTCATTTGCTCTCAGACTCATTGCACTAGTTCTCAGAGTTGCATTATGCAACACCTTCCTCGCAGGATGTGTTCCCCGTTTTGGTGTTCATCACCTCTGGGGCTTGGGCTAAGGTTATCATTTTGCAGTACTTTGTAATACTGGCTCATATGACGTGACAGAACTGGTGGTGAGTCTGGCCTGGTTCGTGCGCTCAGCATCTCCTGCACGCCTGGGCCTCGGGGGCCACCTAGTGGCAACTATTGACCATTACACCTCCTACCTTCCCTCTCCGAGAGCCAGCCTACGCGGGAGGAATCTTCCCCTTCTTCTCCAGGCTAATTAGAACAGCATTTGAGAATTCTGAAAATTTTGAATACCCTTGGAAAGTTGAAACCATCAGGAAGTAGGATGTTGCTGAATGTGGCTCAGATCTTGTTTAGCATTTAGAAACTAGTAGCCAGTACTCCAACCCCCCAGTACAACCACTGAGGCTCCTCCAACCTCAGCAATGGGCACTGCAGGCACTTGGACAATTACTGAGTATTTAATAATAAACATACAAGTACATTTAGTTCAAATATAAATTTATTTTGCTAAGAAAATATTTATATTCACATTATATTTTGCAAAAATCTCCACATTTAAGACCTAACTCTTTCATCAGCCTTGCCCTACTAGGATAGACCTGTGTGGCTCCCAAGTCCATGCCTAAAAGATGGCAAAGAATTCTTTTTCAAATAAACATTACATCTTCTAAATTATTAACAAAAGTGTTCTTTGACAAAGAAATTATGCAATTAATACTTACTTCCATTGCTTCCAACAACAAAATTGATATTTGATCCAAACTGAAAAGGCCCCAGATTTGAGTGGCACATGAAGTTCTTCAGCTGGATACTTTCAATTATCCCAACTTCACCGGCAGTCTAAAGAATGAACAGTGAAAACTAGAGTCACTTATGCATTTTAAAGAGATACAGTTTATATATTTTAATAATAATGAGCATTAAAATGACAGAATAATATAAAGCATCAACGGTTACAAGCTACAAGGAAACAGAAGGGTTTCATGACACTATGTAGTTGCTTGCTACAGAGCAGTTATGTAATAAAATAGAAAGAAAAGAGTTACCAAAGCTGACTGCTCACTCATAGTAACTTTAAGTTCTCCCCATTACTAACTCATAATTAATACAACAAAAAATATTAAGACAATAGATTCTACACAGTTGGCTGACCATATTAACGCGTGTTATTAAGGGCATTGGCAAATACCTCTTAAATCCTGGCAGGCTTGGGGCACTCACCACCCCTCCAGGAATCTGTACTGGGTTTGAGTGGCAAGATTTTGGTAGTGGGAGGGGCAGGAGGCTACACGGGTGGCTCCTGGGAGAACCCGCCACAAGATTCCTGATGTCCAACAGAGCCAATGCCAGCCAGCTCTAAGACAGATCCATTGCTGGCCAAGGCCAAGCCCATCAGCAATGGTGGTAGCACTTCTGGGATAAGAATTAAGAAGGGCAAACTGCAGTTGCAGCAATTGCAGCCAGAGAAGAGAGGAGTAAGAATATGTGAGACAAACAGCCCTGCAGACCCCAAGGTCAGTGCAGAAGGAGGGGCAGGAGGTGCTCCAGGCATCAGAGCTGAGATTTCCCTGCAGCTGTGTCCCTGCAGCCCATGGAGGCCCATAGGGGAGCAGAGATCCACCTGCAGCCCATGATGGAGCAGGTGGATTCATAAAGGAGGCTGCGACTCCTTGGGAAGCCCATGCTGGAGCAGGTTTGCTAGCAGGGCTTGTCACTCAGCAGGGGACCCACACTGGATCAGTCTGTTCCTGAAAGACTGCATCCAATGGAAGGGATCCACACTCAAGCAGGGGAAATGTGAGGAGTCCTCCCCTGGGGAGGAAGGAGCGCCTGAGACCATGTGTGACAAACTGACCACAGGTCCCACTCCCCCATCCCCTGTGCTGCTGGGGGGGAGGACGGAGAGAAAATCAGGAGTGAAGCTGAGCCCAGGAAAAAGGGAGGGATGAAGGAAGGGAAGGTGTTTTAAGATTTCGGTTTATTTCTCATTATCTCTCAAATCCTAAATTGGTAATAAATTCAGTTAATTTTCCCAAGTGGAATCTCTTTTGCCTGTGACAGTAACTGGTGAGTGATCTCTCCCTGCCCTTATCTCAACCATGAGCCTTTCGTTATATTTTCTCTCCCCTGCCCATGTGAGGAGGGCAGTGACAGAGCAGCTTTGGTGCACACTTGGTGTCTCCAGGGTCAACCCATCACAGAAGCCTGGTCTGGTGTCTGAAATGTTTCCTAATGTGCAGTCTAAACACACAGAACAGGATAATACACAAGACAGTATTTTCAATTTCAGAAATTATTTTTTAAAATTCCTCCATGTCCTAGTTAGAACAGCTGGGACCAATTCATCACTGGATGGGTGTAACCCAAAACTGTATATTCTATAGCCTTCCATGCCATTTCCCAGAAACTGGTATCAACAGACTATTTACACCCTCTGCCCAGAGCAGCCTGACTCCTCAGGCTATAAACTAGGTGTTAAGAGGCCTGTGAGATAGGAAGATGTTCCTGTCCTCACACCCTTTTATGGAATTCCCCGCTCTGAGGGAAGGACTGAGCATTCCTGCCTGAACTGGAGAATATATAAACTTGGAGTTTTGGAACCTTTTTACCACTCGTGGGATCCAGAGGAAGACTGCAGCTCACCGCTCTCAACCAGACTGCAGACCACCACTCTCGATTGGACTGCAACCCCCACTTCTTTCAACCGGACTGCAATCACCACTCTTGTCCAGACTGCAACAGCACTCTCACCAACAGGTTTTCCCCTCTCATTTTCCGTTGGACTCAGGGGGCCCAACGAACACCACTCTGTTCATGCCCCAGGTGCTGGGTTATATAATTGGGTTTTGTGGGTTAAAACCAATTGTTTGTCTGTATAATCGTACTTATTGTATTATTTTATTAAATTGTTATTCTGACTTATAATCTCTCTTTTGAGTTGAGTTCATTTCCCCTGCTGGTTTACCTTTAAACCAGCACACTCCATCAAATTTTAATTTGACCACTAACAGAAAAGCAGAAAAAATAGTATTCCTGTTTTCAAGTTTCATTTCCATCAAAATTCGCATTTCAAACACTAGATTTTTTTAGACATTTGAAAGTGTCAGCTATCCAAAACAAACAAGTATTTGGTGCTTCTTTTAGTAAATAATTAGTTTTAAATATTTTCTATGCTGTTACTACAAACATAAACAAAATATATCATGGTTCTACAAAAATCCATTTCCTTTATTTGATTACTTGACAACTTCAGTAGTATTCATTCCGTAAAACCAGAATATTGTTATTTTATGATCAACTGTTATAACTAGATGACCTAAAAGAAATAAGGTAAGAACGAACATCACACACAGTACCTCTAGTTTCATTTATATTTGTTCTACTGAAGCCTACATCCAAGATATTTATTTAAACAAGCACAACGTTTTCTTCTACCTTCACCCCTACGACCTTTTAAACAACTTACCAACTGTGAGGACGCATTACCGTCAGCGGATGACTCTAAATTTTCTTCTTCATTAGACTCATCACTATGTTCGTCTATGTATTCTAGTCTCCGCCTTTTCTGGGATCCAGGCTTTGAAATACTTTCCTCCTTTCTCTTACCCATGAGTGCTGAAAAATGAAAGTAATGAAATATTGTAGGTTTCAGTCTTCTAGATGAAAACATATCCACAGGTGATAGCACAGACATACCAATTTATTTAATTTGATAAAAGAAATACTAAGATCATAGCAAACATTGCACAAATACTTTTTCAGAACTGAAATATTGGTAATTTAAGCCTAAGTGTACTATGAAAGAGTTGCATGAGAACAAAAGAAACACAGCTTCATAATTCTAATCAAGCTGAATTTGTTGATTAACAGTAAAATCAACCTTAACTCTGTTTTCCTTGGTACATTAGTCTTTGGAATATTTGCTAGAATTGTTTTTGGTTAGCAATGGAGTTGAGGATCAGGTGGTAAAAAAAACTAACATAGTGTGATCAGCAGCATCAATGCAGATATGATTAAAGTAAGCTGCACAACTAAAAAGAAAATGTATTAATTATTTGTGGTTGACAAAAGCCTAGACAATTTATATGCGGAACACACAGGAGTAGAATAAAGGAAAATTCAGACTCATAACATTGTTCCTGTGCTGTTTCTTACATACGAGGCAGTGTAGTGTGATCACAGTAAACAGAATGCTGTTATTCTCCTAATGAAGGATAATAGTTCTCTCTCTATAGAGAACATATGCATATATTTCCTCTAAAAAAATCAGTAAATAACACACAGACTTCCAGCACTAGTAGGACTGGTCTGAAATGAATTTTGCAAAAGTAACAAGCTTTACTAAAGTCATATAAAACTGAAAAAGGCATTAGGATTAATCAAAATCTCACATTCTCTGTAACTTTAAGATTACGGCACTGTTTTTATTCCCCTAAAAGTACATATTACATTTTTCATGTAGAGTCCTGGAGTCCCAAAGGCCTATACAAAATATGGAAGTTGACATACTTGCCCAAAGTAGAAGCAAGGTCCTGTTTACACAAAGGCAATGCATGGTCTTTTTACTTGTTAGTAGTTTAGTCAGCTACTGCTCATCATCCAAAACAGGCTAAAATTCAAATCATTTGCATAGTTTTCCAACATCAAAACTTTTCTGAAATGGAGTTATGCTCTCCTACTCAACTCTGTACTAAAATTTTGTCTAGAGCTCCCTTCTAAGAAAGACAGCAACTAACTTTAATGCACATCACCAGTCTGAGCAAAATTCAGATGCATTAAATGTAATTAACATTCACTGTCGTGGGTTTCTGTGGCTGGTTTTTTTTTGGTAGCTGGGGGGGAGCTATATGGGGTGATTTCTGTTAGAAGCTGCTAAAAGTTCCCCCCCCCCCCCCCCCCGTGAAGCCAATGAAAGCTGGCTATAGGAGGGACTTCCTGCTGTTGGCCAAGGGAGAGCCAATTGTTGCGCCTCTGTGACAACTTATTTAAGGACAAAAGTTTGTTGCACAGAAGAAATTGGAGCCAGGGGGGTTGCTGACGGAAGCCCCTGGGCCCCCAGCTCGGGGCAGGAACAGCGCTGGAGTTGAGCCGGCCTGGGCCGGGGCAGTGGCCACAGCCTGAGCCACATGGCACCTGGCCCACGGCAGGCACAGCGACAGAGCCGAGCTGGGCCGGGCCAGCCCCACTGGCAGGCACTGCCCCCACTCCCATCCTGGCCGAGCCAGGACAGGCTGGGACGGCTCCGCCGTGTTGCAGCCGAGCCCACGCGGGAACAAGTAGATGCATGAAGGACTGTTACCCTCGTGGGAGGCCCAGGATGGAGCGAGGTCCCTCGGAAAATCTGTGGCCCGTGGAGAGAGGAGCCCGCACCGGAGCAGGTTATTCCCAGGTAGGACTCAACTCATGGCTCTGTGGGGGACCCACATGAGTGCAACTCATCTGTTAAATACTGCATCCTATGAAAAAACATCGGGGTGCAGAGACCCCCTGCACCCCAAGGAGGAAGCTTTGGGACAGCAGATACCTGCTTTGGGACAGCAGATATGGAAGACCTGCGGCCCAGGAGGGGTGGACCCATGTTGGAGAGGTCCATCGAGGACTGCTTCCCGTGGGAGGGACCCCACAGAACAGGGAAAGGACTCAGAGCTTTGGCCCCTCTGTAGCCCGTGGTGAAGACCATGGTGAAGCAGGCAGTCCCCTTGCAGTCCATGGAAGAGTGACCCACAAGACAGCAGACTTGGAAGATCTGTTGCCTTACGGGAGGAGGGAGAACATGGAAGGAAGGAGGGGTGATTGGAAAGTGTGTTTAAGACTGTTTTATTTCTCACTCTTTAGCTCTTATCCTGTTAGTAATAAATTTTAGTACCATCCTCATGTTGAGTTTTGTTTTGCCTGTGTGACTTCTCCCAGCTCTTAGTGATTTTAGCAGGTGCCTAGAATATGGCCAGGGTCAACCCACGACTTATAGAAAGATCACTGTGGCCTAAGAGTAGGCTGCTTATTTATAAAAATAAATAAAAATATTTTTTTTTAAAAATTGAGTGGGGTGCATGAAAGAATGACCAGCATTAGAGATATTGCATGCCATGTCATGGTTTGAGACCAAATTGGCTGTGTGGAGACTAAACACACTGACGGCTTAGAGGCCAGAACACTCCTAGTCATGGATACATGTGACGAAAACAAGAGAGCGCTTCCTTGTCCCACAGGACAGATGAGGTGATCCAGGAGAGAAGACATGCAGGTATAACAGTTCCTAACATGATCTCCTGCCTCCTGGAGGGAGATGACATGGTCTGTGAGAAAGCAGGATGGATCAGCACAGTGGGTCCAGCTGTGCCATGCACAGCCTTGGGATCCCATGAGGCCCCCTTGTTAAAGCCCTGAGGCCCTCCCAGAGCTTCTCAGTGGGTCTTGCTCTACATTCTCTCTTTAAATGTTTTAAGATTAGTAACTTGGAGAATCTACAGAGAAATTAGTGAAATGAAGACTGTTGAATTACAACTTTAGTCATAAGAACTAGTGCTGCAACGGAGAGGTGTAAGATCCCAAGGCTCATCCTATGAGTTCATTGAATGGGTTTTACTTTGAAAATATACAAGGCTCCAAAAATCTGCTCGCTGGACTTATTAAAAGGGTCTTCAGTTCTTTTAATACCTCAAGAACAAGCACACAGGAGAAGACACTGCACACATTTCTCAGGAGGTCAAATAACACACTTTTACTGGCAAACTTTAGAAAATAAGGGAACTTGGTAAAGGTTTAAAGGGCAATATTGAACCAAAATAAAGCATTCCACAAAGCATTGACTTAGCACATGCTAACACGCACAACTTAGCAAAATCCAACCCATCCAGCTTTAAGTTACCCAAATATCAAGGAGATTAGGAGAAGAAAAAAAGAAAGAGAAGAAGAGAAAATTACTGCTACCACCCCAGATGCAGCACAGATCCAGCTACCAGGAGATGGCAGGGCTGTGACCACATGAGGGCCACATGGTGTTGATTTTATCTGCTTTGGCCCCTTGTGGCCACACCCTCCAGGCAGGACTTCTGGCCCACTGGCCACTCTGGGGCTCCAGGGTGGGGTGTGGGCAGTGCTCCCGGTGTCCAGTGACAGACAGCTGCTCTGGGGCTGCCCAAGGAGGCTCCAAGGGGCTGGAGTACGGAACAAGGCACTATTCCACCTTCATGAAATTCAACCTGTCTCTCCCCATACACACACATATAAGTTCATCCAAGCCAATAACTAATATAATAATCCAGTGTCTCATAAGAGGAGCAGTCTTTCTTCCCCCTCCCTCTACTGATTCTGTCCCATCCCCCGAAGTTCAAGTAGCTCTTTATGCAACAAATAATAAATCATCTCAAGGCTCTGATTCTACTGAAAATTAATGCAAGAAAAAACTTTTTTCTTTTTACATTATGCAAGTTCCCCAACCTTTTCACCATGCAGATCTGTATGGTTGGGTTATTGTGGAGAAAGAGATGCTTCTCTGAGTAGTTCACTTGTGTCAGCTTAATGCTCTGATTTTAACTGACAGGAGGTCAGACAGTTCACACTACCAAGCATCACATACTAGAGCATATATTACAAGAAACACAACAGACATTAAAATTTGCTACTCTATTATTTTGCTACTACTAATAATAATTATGTTATTGTTGTTATTATTAGTAGTAGTTCATGAATTAGTTCATAAATAATAATTTCATGAAGTATTTACAGCTAAATTGTCATATCCATTTTATGTTATGAAGATTAATACCACACATAGAAATCAAAGAAAAAACACACTTCATGATTACATACCTTTTGCTATGCTACTTTCGGTTTACTACATAAACATGCCTTCATGCATAAATAATAAAGACCAGGAAACAGTCCCTTCTACGCTCTTGGCATATATCCATCATCCAAATATGAAGACAAACATTCAGTCAGTCTGCTGTTCCATCGAACTCTTTCTCTAAAAAGAAGGGAAAACACAAGCTTTAAATGTTGCAATTAATAATGTCCAAGCTAAAGATCAGGGCTATCAGTTCCATTGCTATACTATTTGAACATTTAAGGAAAAGAGAGCATGAGAGTGCAAAACAGAACAACATGACCAAGAAAACTCACTCATGTAGTCTAACTGTGAGGAAGGCAAAAGACAGAACAATCTGCACCCCAAAGTTTTCGAAGAGTTAGTACTGCAAACAAAACTTAACTGGAACTGCAGGCAAAAAGTAGCCTCAGAAATTATGACAAATGTCAGTGGATATTTGGTAGGCTCTGGAAGGTACTCCAGAGCACCTTCCTGGAGTATAAAAAAAACAAAAGGAATGAGGAAACTGACTGCAGCAACAAGGAATCCACTAGTAAGATTCTAAAAGAAACAAAGCTTAAAAGGCAAAGGAAGAAATAATCAACATTTAAAAAAATAAAAACATAGAAAATGACACACATATTTGAATTTTATCTTCATGTCATCTTGATATTTTTGGCAGAAAAGGTTCATTTTTTTGACATTAACTACTCCCAAAACCCTTGCAGCAAGACACCCCTAATTTTCTTCATTAAGTTTTTAATTGAAAAAATAGTTGCCTTCAGTCTCAGCACCACTTACCATAACTCTAACAACAGTTTAGAAATAACTACACAAGGCAAAGGAAAAGCAGCTGATCCAATCTATCTGAAAGTTATTAAAGTGTGCAATATTATATTGGAAACAACTGAACTGGCAAAAATGTACACCAGTACATTTTAAGACACATAATACAATAATGGGAAGCCAACAATGGATACTATTGACAAATGTTAACAGAAGGTGTTTTTAAACCAGGCATCATATTTAAAAACTGAAATATAAATTCATGTTATATTGCAATATAAAGTAAGGTATGTTAATGGAAATGTGATGACAGTCATGAACATTATTAATTCAAACAAGAATCCAACAGTTATTCAGAAAGACAAATCAAAAGTACTGATTTAATGAAAAAATGAGCTTGTCCTTAGTTAGGACAACTGAGACCAGTTCATCATGGTATGGGTGTAACCCAAAACTGTGTATTCTATAGCCTTCCATGCCATTTCCCAGAAACTGTTGTCAACAGACTATTCGCATCCTCTGCCCATAGAGCCTGACTCCTCAGGCTATAAACTAGGTGTTAAGAGGCCTGTGAGATAGGAGGATGCTCTTGTCCTCACACCCTTTGTGGAACTCCCCGCCCTGAGGGAAGTACTGAACATTCCTGCCTGAACTGGAGGATATATAATCTTGGAGTCTTGGAACATTTTTAACCACTCTGTGGGATCCAGAGAAAGACTGCAGCTCATCGCTCTCAACCAGACTTAGACCACCACCCTCAACTGGACTGCAATCACCACTTTTGACCAGACTGCAACCACTCTCCCACCAGCAGGTTTTTCCCCTCTCCCTTTACTTTGGACTCAAGCGGGGCCCAAGGAACACCACGTTGTTCATGCCCCAGGGTACTGGGTTATACATTTGGGTTTTGTGGGATAAGACCAATTGTTTGTTTGTATGATTGTATTTACTGTATTATTTTAGTAAATTGTTATTCTGACTTATAATCTCTCCTTTGAGTTGAGTTCATTTCCCCTGCTGGTTAACTCTAAACCAGCACAGAGCTTTACTATCATGGAATGTAAGAGCATAGGAATAAAAACTGGACCTATAACTGGGAACAAATAAGGGCAAGACAGATCCAATTATAAAAACAAAGGATTGCTACAAAATATTACAAGCAATTGTTGTGCATATAATGAGAGTTGGCAAAATAGAGGTAGAGCAAAGACATCATAGCAGACCTACTGCAGGATGAACACAAGATACGGGAGGAAGCAAAAGGCGGAAGAAGAGGAAGAAAATATCTGTGGTCTTTAGCTGATGTATAGCACCAGCATTTGTTTAACAGTCACAAAGATAAAATGATTACAAATTAGCAGTTAATAATTATGAAGGAAGTACAACACTATCTGTTGAACTTAAAGGCAGATGTTTCAGAGGGCTGAAGTCAGAAGCCCAGAATCATGAACAACAGTGGGGTGCTGTTCATTTTTGAGGACTGTCCAAGTCAGGTGTCCCATGTTAGGCTACGTGTTTTTGACATTCATGACACCTCTCCTAATGTATTTGCAGCCAGTCCATAAGAAGCCTGTACCATCCCATCAGACGCTGGAAAAACATTGCCTGACACACAGAATCACAGAAGGGGTAAGGTGGAAGGGACCACAAGTGGGTCTTCTGGCCCAACCTCCCTGCTTAAGCAGGGTCATCCTAGACCACATTACACAGGACTGGACGAGGGAGATTCCACAACCTCTCTGGCCAATCTGTTCCAGTACTCAGTCACTTCCACAGTAACGAAAGCGAAACTTCCCGCGCATCAGTTTCTGCCCATTGCCTCTTATCCTATCGCTGGGCATCACTGAGCAGAGCCTGGCTCCGTCCCCTTGGCACCGCCCCCAGATATTTACAGACATTGATGAGGTCCCCTCTCAATCGCCTCGAGGCTGAACTGGCCCAACTCCCTCAGCCCTTCCTCCTAAGAGATGCTCTAGTCCCCCAGTCACCCTCGTTGCCCTCCGCTGGACCCTCTCCAGGAGCTCCATGTCCCTCTTGCATTGAGGAGCCCAGAACAGCACTGCGGCACAGAGAGCAGCTCTGCCTTCTCTGTGGGGAGCCAAAAGAGGGGGCAGAAATCCCGGAAGCCCACGATTACCTATTGCTTTTCCCAACACCGCAGGACCTGGCAGGATCCCCGCACCCGCGGGGTCCCTTGGCGGCTGGAACACCCGGGCGGCGCCGCTCCCGCTCCTCACCCGCTTCCCGCCGGCACGGGCGGGCACCCGGGGGGGAGCCCTGACGGCCCCGAGGGGAGCCCTGACGGCCCCGGGGGGGGAGCCGTCACGGCCCGGGGGGGAGCCGTCACGGCCCGGGGGGATCCCTCACGCCCGGCGGGGCGGCCGCGCTGGCAGCGGGTGACAAACAGCAGCTCCGACCCCGAACTGGTCCCGCAGAGCCACCTGCGACACTCGCCCCGGCGCCGTGCCGAGGGCACTGGGACAAGCGGGAAGTAGCCGCCGCCGCCTCTACGCTGTGGCTGCCCGGCCGCCCTCCCTCCCTCACGGCCCTTCCAAAGGGCGGGAGTGCGCCCGGTCACCGCCCGCCAGGACCCTCTCCCCGCACGGGTCACCCTCTCCGCCCCTCCTCTCTCTCCTCCCTTCGCCTCCCCTCGCCTGCTCCGCGCCGCGCGGGCGGGGCCGTTACCCGGGACAGCTCCGGATCCTCTCGTGGGGCGGGGCGGGACGAACCAAACCGAACGGAACCGGACCGTGACGAGCCGGGCCGGGACAGGCGGAAGAGCCGCCGCGGGCGCGGCGCGTGCGCGCTGCGGGCCCGGGGGGGCCGTTTCCGTGAGCCCGCCCGCCATTTTCGGGGGGGGCGGGGCGGAGCCGCCGCGGGGGCTCCGCTCGCACATTCCGAGCGGGACAAAGCCGAGCCTGTCGGGGCTCCCACTGGGATGTGAGTTCCTGCCGGTGTTCGCGAAGGCTGAGCCGAGGCCGGACACCTCGCGCGGTGCTCGGGCACGCCTGTTCCTGTGGGCCCGGTGCGCGGGCGTCGCTGGCGCAGCGAGGCGGGAGTTTCAAACTCCGCGGGCGGGGAGTACGAGCGTCTGGGTATTCTTCGTCTCGGGCGGCTGCTGAGTTTCTTCTGCGTCAGGGGAGAGAAATCCGTAGGAGTTTGAGGAGGAATCTGTAAATGCTTCTGTGCTTCAGGTGCGCAGGTTTATTGGCAGAGTTGTGCTGGGATGGCGCAGAGAGAGGGGAGGAGAGTTTTTAAAAACCTGTTGTGGGCTTTTTTGTTTCCTCCGTCATGTTTTTCCTCCCCCTCCTCCCTTTTTCCTCCTCCCCCGTGTCATAAATCATACGCTTGGCTGTCTTTTCGACTAACCTTTGATAATGTGTGAAAGTATCTCTGTATGAATTACATTTCAGCGTTAAATGCTTTCTGTAGTTATTTTTAAGTAGTTGGCTTTTCTGGTTGTGTAAAAAAATTTGTAGAGCAGAATGCAGTCTTAAAACATTGTTTAAAAAACATAAAAGCTGTGTAGTTTTAACAAATTCTGGCCTAATGAGAAATTGAGACTTATTTTTGTTTTTTTTGGTTTTTTGTTTGTTTGTTTATATTTACTATTAATGATTTTCAGTGATTTCTAAGTATATGAAAATAAATAAAATTCTTTCTCCCTCCTTTGGGAGTTGCCATCTCTCTGAGCAGGTTGGGGGCTTGTGGTAAGTGAAGCTCTTAAATAAAATCTGAGTAGACAGATAATTTGTATTAGAAGTAGTTGAGCTATTTGTATAAAGGATCCAGATTAACTGTTTTACAAAATACACTCTGAAAAAAGCAAAGACTGGTAGGTCTTGCAGGCTTTCATAACTCATCCTTAGATATATATTGAGTGTGGATATGGAAAACTTTAGTCCCCAAATAACTATACTTTATTGTAATGAAAAAGTGGGCCCTTGGGGTTTTTTTGTTTGTTTGTTTCCATTTTTTATACTTTTTTTTCTTTACATTCCATAAGATTACAAATAATAAAGTGTCTGCAGTGTATTTGTCTTTCCCATCAATTAAGTACCATATGATATTCCACAACAGTATTTAGCAATTGACTAACACCGTTGTTTTTTAAGAAATTGTATTGATGCAAACTGGCAGAAATCAAATGACAGTATCAGAACGGTATCTCCCTTCTTTGCTAGGTGTTCTCTCACTGAAGCTGAATATCACACCTTTTGGGAAGGTTTGGATATCTCCCCTGCGCATCAGGGAAAGTGATCATCCTGGACTTCAAGAAATTATACCAAGTATTTGCATGCTTAATTTGTGCTTTTAGCTTATTTTATGTGCTTGAGGTATAACAACAAAAGCAACACATTATGCTCTGTATCCATACAACTAAAATCAGGTTGAATGATTGTAGTAGTTAAAGAGATGGATTAGAGATGTGATTTCTGTTGAAAGTAAATCTTTATCTGAGAACTTGATTTAAAAGCAACCTGGAATTGATTAGCTGCCTTGCTTTAAAACAGATTTAGAGTGTAACAAAATGTACCCTCCAAAGACAGGCTTGCTGCTCTGACAGACTGTGATGATGTTAAAGGTGAGAGACTTCTGAATTGAACATGGTTCAGTTCCTCACATGTCTTAAGCAGATCTCCAAGCACTGGTAGGTCACTTAGTCATTATTTATTCAAAGAGCATTTTCATTTTTCTGTGTATACAGTAACGTCAAAATCAAAAAGAAAGAAATACAAAACATGTCAGATTTTATTTTTATCTTATAATATTGAGGAGGAAGATGGAAAACAAATAAGCATGAGACAAACCTTGTGCAATAAGACAGTGCAGGAATAGATTGGCATTGTTAGGGGGGAAAGCAGAGTATGTGCTAGAGGCCTTGGTTAGAACTGGCAAAGGGTGGAAACCAGAAGAATAGTGAAAAAGAGGAAAATCCAGTGATGGGGTAGCATGGAGAGTAGTGCTGTATAAGTTAAATAAGAGACAAAGAGATATACCACCTAATGGTTGTATGTTTTCAGCTGGCGTGTATTATAGGTAGTGCCAGTCACACAATACCAAAATTAACACAATACAAACACACTGATGTGCTTCTGCAGTCAGGGTGTTAAAAATGTCAAAACATTTGTTGGAAGGGACCTCGGGAGCACAGTGTGCTTCAAACTGGTGGTTGGTGGAACCCTGAGAGCTTTGTAACAAACCAGGTCATCCCAATGCAGTGTAGGGACTCTTTGGCCACCTAAAGTAGCAAATTGTTTGGAAACATGTAACATTTTTCTGATGAATGTATATATTCCTTGTTAATAAGTATCTGTACCGTCTTGAACCAGGTATGCAATTATCCCCTGTGCATCTGGTGCCATAACAGTGATGCCTGCTTCTTAATACTGCATTGATGTTAAGGAGTTTTATTCCCGAATTTTGATGACAATCACTGCTGATTCCACCAGTATTGGTTAAAGCAGTAGGACAGTATGCCAGCTGGATGTTAAGAATCTCCAAGAATGGAGATTCTGCAGCCTCTGAGCAAGCACTGCTGCAATACCCTCTGTCATTTTTTCCTGAATTCCAACTTGAATTTCCCAAGCCAGAATCTGTGGGTGTTGACCCTTCTAACATCATCTTGGAATGCTAAGGAAATTGTCAGTTCTGTTGTGATTGAAAATGTTCTTCAAGTAGCTTTAAGCTACCTCTGTTTGAATGGAAAAAATTTAATGTGGATCCTACTTTAAATCAGGAATCCTATGTTTTTGTTTTTTTTTTAATAAAGCTTGGATTGTGCTTATGTGTAAAGGGACACATAAGACTTGGAAATGAATAATTTTTATTGTTTTTTTTTTTTCCTCAGCTGAGTTTGTTTTTATTTGTATTCAGCTTATTAGTAATGCAGATGTTCAGTCCAAAGAAGGTATTTAGTTATAAACCACCTGTGAACTGGAGTCACTACACACTTAGAAAGCTTGATTGCAAGTGTTCTTGGCTCATAAAAGTAGAACTGATTATGACAAATATATTTCTTTTTCAAACCTCACATTCACATTATGTTACACACATTTCATGTTATGTTCTGAAAGTATTTTACTTTTTTTGGTCTTCACAGGTAAAACCTTCCTTCTGACAACAAAGAAGCTAGAACAATGGGAGTGACTAATCTGTGGCAAATCCTTGAGCCTGTGAGACAACCTGTCAACCTGAGCAGTCTCAAAGGAAAAACACTTGCTGTTGATTTAAGTTTGTGGGTTTGTGAAGCACAGACAGTTAAAAAGATGATTGGAGTAGTTACCAAGCCACATCTCAGGTATGGTATCCATATAAATTATTGCAGCCAAAATTCGTGAAACTGTATAATTTAGGTATGTTACTTATTCAAAAAATTGTAAGATTACCTATGAAATCCATATGATGAGTGTATTGATTCAGTTATTGCTTATGTTACATAGGTAAAGGCTTTGAAGTGAATTCTAGTTCAACCTCATGGGGAAATAAATATGTTTAAGTCATTCTTCAGGCATTTGAACAACCATGACGAATATATGTATTTTAAATTTAAATGACTCACCCGAGTTATGAGCATGTCTAAGCAGCTATAACTTCAAAGCACTGTTTTCTGCAAACAGTGCTGACAAAAATGAAAATATATAAAATTTTTGATCAGTGACATTGGTTATCTCAAGACTACTGACTTACTGTATGGTTTTACATGCTCTTGTGACTTCTATTGAATTGGACGTGATATGAAATATTGGCATCTTCTGAGAATAATTTCTTAATGTATTATGTGCTTATGACCACGAATGGATAATTAACTATAAAGCTTGAAGCATGACCAAAGCTTACCCTTTTTGCACATAGCACCTGTACAAAATTAAATCTAGAGTAATGGTCTCTCCATGTCAGTCAAAGAGACAAATGTTTGAACTACTCCTTTTGAAAGATTGATCCTGGAGATACTGGAAAAAGCATATGCTGTTTGATATTATTGCTCTTAATTTTATATTTGGTCTACTAATGCCTTGCAAAATTCCATCCCTCAGTGATGCTGGTTTGCATATGAAATAAATTGGCATGGCAATGGTGTCTGTAAGTCTGTCTAATACTACAGCATTCAGTCACTTCAGAATCTGATGTACCCGTACTGATAGATTTGGGATTAATATTTGATATAAAAGAATCAATGTAGATATGTGTTTGGAAGCAGACTTTGGATATTGAATGGTTTTTTATTAAGCCTTTTAAGTTTGCTTACATCTTTACGCCCAAGAAAGATTTTTCTTGACCTTACATAGTATTTTCTTGGGCATTTTGTCAGGCTGTTTGCAATTTCATGGTATAACAACTTCAACCAAAGACAGGGACGTAGGTAAAAGGTTTGTTTGTCTTGGGGGCTAGAGAATCATAAGAAGGGGAAGATTGTTCCTGAGGTAGGCTAAGGGATATAAGGAAAATGTTTGAAGAAATCAGGCTTTACTAATAATACAGCTTTGCTTTATTGCAGAAACCTATTTTTTCGGTTCTCTTTCTTCACATCAATGGGAATTAAACTAGTGTTTGTCATGGAAGGAGAGGCCCCCAAGTTGAAAGCAGACACCATGACTAAGAGGAATGAGATGCGCTATGGACCTTCAAAGAAAGTTGGAGCTGCCAGAACAGGGAGATCTTTATTTAAAGCCATGTTAAAAGAGGTGAGGGATCGAGGGCTGTGTTTCAGTATTTTTGATATGATAGAAAGAAATCTTAACCAAATTAAATACAGGAACTTAAAATAATTAATACCATTTGTTGCCACCTACACCTGAAGGTGTGAGGTAACTGAGGTTTTTGTTAATGATCCCTTGGGGCAGATTAGAAAGAAAAGACACTGAATGCCTGAGGTGTGCATGTGTGTGTATATATGTGTGTGCATATATATATAGAATCATAGAATCATAGAATCGATTGGGTTGGAAAAGACCTCCGAGATCATCGAGTCCAACCCTTGGTCCAAATCCAGTCCATTTACTAGATCATGGCACTCAGTGCCACGTCCAATCTGCGTTTAAAAATCTCCAGGGATGGTGAATCCACCACCTCTCTGGGCAGCCCATTCCAATGCCTGATTACTCTCTCTGTAAAGAATTTTCTCCTGATATCCAACTTAAATTTCCCCTGGCGGAGCTTAAGCCCGTGCCCCCTTGTCCTATTGCTGAGTGCCTGAGAGAAGAGACCAACCCCCACCTGGCTAGAACTTCCCTTCAGGTAGTTATAGACGGTGATGAGGTCACCTCTGAGCCTCCTCTTCTCCAGGCTAAACAACCCCAGCTCCCTCAGCCTCTCCCCATAGGACTTATGCTCCAGTCCCTTCACCAGCCTTGTTGCTCTTCTCTGGACCCGCTCCAGCACCTCAATATCCTTTCTGAACTGAGGGGCCCAGAACTGAACACAATACTCAAGGTGTGGCCTCACCAACGCAGAGTACAGGGGAAGGATCACTTCCCTGGTCCTGCTGGCCACGCTATTTTTGATACAGGACAAGATCCCATTGGCCTTCTTGGCCACCTGGGCACACTGTTGGCTCATGTTGAGCTTCCTGTCAATTAGTACCCCCAGGTCCCTTTCTGCCATATATATATGACAGGTTTATTTTGGAGCAGTTTGGTTGCAATGGAAAGGTGCGTAGCTGTTCTGGTTATTATCTATAGAAATATAACATTATAAAAGTATAAAAATAAAAAATATATAAGGAAAAGAAAGAAGGGATAAGAGTAGATAGTGGAGAGGAAAGATGTCATCCTCTGTGGATCCAGAGACGAGACTTGACTGTTGCGATTTAGACGTGCATTGTTTGAAGTGATGGTCACAGTCCTGATCTGTTGGGGTGAGGGAAACCCACACAACAAAAAGTTCAGTGGGTTAATATACATTCAGGTTCAGGTGGGAACACCCAGATACCTCCCCCAGGGCAGTAGAAGTTTTACACTATCTGTTGCAACACTGTGGATCGTGCACAGTCCTCAGGTGTAAGGCCCCAGAAATGAGTCTGAGGGTGCTCTGGGTGGTCATCCTCTGGTGGTGGGTGCACACCCCCTCTGTCTTATGCAAGTCAGAGGTTTCTGCCACCAAAAACTCCCAAGAACTACCCAAAAACTCTCCTCCTCCCCTTCGGTTGGGGCGTGCAAACCTGGCTTCAGCAAAGCACCTGCTGCTTTTGCAGCAGATTGTTTGAGTCATCAACCCTTAACATTTCAGTCTCTCACGGCTTTATACACAACAACTTTAAACAGTATTTTGAGATTTGAGGGGACATGCCCCTTTGAAGTCGAGCCCTACAGCAAGTGTTCATTGTTACAGAAGAGGGACAGTGTCAGAAAAATTTTCTCATTTGATATGTTCCCATGCATATTATGCTAGTAGTGAGCAACAGCTGTAATTGAACATTTATTACAGAAATTTAACTTTATTTTTCTTTTATAGTGTTAATATCGATATTCTTTTTATCTCCCCTGTTAACAATTTTTATCTATTCAAAATTTTATGAACTAGAATTTGTAGACACTCATGGCTTCAGTAGATTGCACATATCAATTCATGTTTTATTCTTAAATTCTAAAAAGAATTATTTTCTCTGAAATTTGTAAGAAGTATATATGAATATATATCAGTGTGTCTTATACCATGGTCCAGTCTTACAAGGCTGACAGCATTGTACTTTCATGCTTGTTGTTCTCGGGAAGTCTGGCACCTGTTGGAAGATGCCTGGTCTAGTTCAGTATTACTGCTTGAGTAAACAGAATTGCTTCACAAAGATAAGTATTCCTTTGTTACTCTTCTTTTGAAAGCATCCTAAATATTTATTTAAAGTGTAAAGATTTTTGTGGAGTAGTGACCATTAATCCTGCTGTGTTCAAGTCCTGGAATTAATACTTAGCTCTCTGTTGGATGTTTATTTTCACTGTTAATTATAGTAAACTATTTTTGCTAAAGTAGTGCTTTTATTGATATAACGTTGTATAGGCAGTGCAACAGTAGCAACTTTTATATGCACTTGTGAGAAAATGCATGCTAATAAGTCAATTTAATCATTCATCATTCAATCTCTCCTTCCTTTTGGCTTCCTTCTTTTAGTGTCTTGAACTGTTGGAGTGTTTAGGTGTCCCTTGGGTTCAAGCAGCTGGGGAAGCAGAGGCAATGTGTGCCTACCTAAATGCAAAAGGACATGTTGATGGCTGCATTACCAATGACGGAGATGCCTTTTTATATGGAGCTCAAACGGTTTATAGGAACTTTGCTATGAATGCTAAGGTAATTACCTCATCCTGTTCCCACCCTCTTTACAGAAATCTAAATAGAGAAGGGACTTGAAAAAATTACTTAGATATTATTGTACTTGCTCTCTAGTAGTTGGGTTTGTTTAAAATAGTACATTTACGACAGGAGCGTTTTTGTTTGATTCACTGGCAATTTGTGTATTGAATGTGAAAGCAAAACTACTGAAACACTTAAGGTAATACTGTCTGTGTTTGTACTGCCCTGTGAAGAGCTAAGTAGCAAACTTTTTTCCCCTTTCCTCTTCTGCAGTGAAGTTATTGAGTGAAGTAACTGCTTCCTACAAATTTAGCTTTAGACAATGTGGGAGCACTCAGCCTCTTGTGTCTAATAAGTATTCACACACTTCCATCTTGCAGTTAATACTGTTAGTCCCAACTGAACATGAGTAGGGTAGAGATTGTGCATCTGTGTCATAACCGATTGTTGTGACAAAAAAACAAATAATTTATGACCTTGAACTAAAATGTTCATTTATTAAGAATACAATTTCCCAGAAATGGTGAAACAAAACCCCAAATTTCTGTAATTTATAGTGTTCATCGGAAAGACTTGTTGAGAAAATGCGTCAGTAATGTGAGAAAATCAATAGAACAGAAGAAATGCACTACAAACAATTAACTTCTTAAAAAAATAATTAAAGTTGATGGAAGGTTTTTTGCTTTGATGATACCATGCTTTAGTATCTTCCTTGACCTGGTTCTTTTCTTTCATTCAACTTCCTTGTCGTTTATCACCAACAATGAAAGCAAGCTCAACCTCTCAGGTGTACTTTGTCTACATATATGTCAGCATAAAAAAGGAATTTATGTGAGTGTTTGTCTGTCAGGCCATCTGTTCCAGCAAAATGGATTACTTTCAGTTGTTGGCTTGTGTAGGAATTTTTTTTTTTTTTTTGGTCGTTTTTGAGGAAGAGGTGTGTCCTATGTTTTGATTCACGTTAATCTTGTTTTCATGTTGTATTTGAGTCCCTTTACCCTTCAAAGCTTCAGGTGTTTCTTTAGTTCATATCTAATATGCTAGGTAACATTTTTATTATTTTTTTCCTTTTTTTAATCAAGTAGCAGATTAAAATGTTTACATGAATTTTAAAAACTGCGCTTCCTGAGATGACTCGCACAGTCACTAGTACTTGATAATGTTAGTTTTGCCACACTTTTTCTACAGGTAGTAAACAGTAAAAACACCTTGAATCAGAATAATAGAATATACTGAGTTGGAAGGGACCCATCAGGATCATTGAGTCCAACTCCTGGTCCTGTGCAGGACACCTCAAGAGTCACACCATGTGCCTGAGAGCATTGTACTAATGCTTCCTGAACTCAGACAGGCTTAGGGTGCTGTGACCACTTCCCTGGGGAGGCTGTTTCAAAGCTCCAACCAAACCACACTCTGGGTGAAAAAAACTTCCTAATATCCAATCTAAACCTCCCCTGACACAATTTCAGGCCATTCCCTCAGGTCCTGTCACTGGTCACTACAGAGAAGAGATCAGTACCTGCCCCTTTGCTTCCCCTCACAAGGAAGTTGTAACTGCAATGAGGTCTTCCGTCAGTCCCCTCTTCTCCAGGCTGAACAGACCAAGTGACCTCAGCTGCTTCTCATATGGCTTCCCCTCCAGAGCCTTCACTGTCCTTGTTTCCATCCTTTGGACACTCTCTAACACCTTAATGTCTTTCTTACATTGTGGTGTGCAAAACTGCCACAATATTCAAGCTGAGGCCACCCCAGTGCAGAGCAGAGCAGGACACTCCCCTTCCTTGACTGGCTGGTGATGCTTTGCCTGATGTCCCCCAGGACACGGTTGGCCCTCCTGGCTGCCAGGGCACTGCTGACTCATATTCAACTTGTCATTGACCAGGACCCCCAGGTCCTTTCCTCAGTGCTGCTCTCCAGCTTCTCGTTTCCCAGTCTATACACACAACCAGGGTTGCCCTGTCCCAGGTGCAGAATCTGGCACTTGCCCTTGTTGAACTTCATGTGGTTGGTGATTGCACATCTCCCTAATTTGTTGAGGTTTCTCTGCAGGGCCTCTCTGTCCATAAGAGTGTCAACTGCTCCTCTCAATTTAGCGTCATCAGCAAACTGACTTAGTATTCCTTCAAGTCCTGAGTCCAAGTGGTTAATGAAGAAGTTGAAGAGAACTGGGCCAAGGATGGAGCCCTTGGGAACCCCACTAGTGACAGGTTACCAGTCTAATGTAACTCTTTGTGCCTGACCTGTGAGCCAGTTGCTCACCCATCGCATAACATGGTTATTCAGCTGTATGCTGGACCTCTTGGCCTATTTTACTTTCTTTCAACAGTTGATGCCCATACTTAGAACTTTAAGTTCCAGAATTTTTAATTCATGTGGTATCCATCCATTACATTATGAATTTTAATTGCAGTTTATTTTTTTGCTGTTAGACCTCTCTTATGGGATAGACCCATTTCCTGCAGATGTGAGTGAATAGGAGTGGGAATGACAACTAAATGTGACTCAGTGCAGTTCTTTCTGTCATGTACCAGAAATAATATGCAATAAATTCCTCTTGCAGGATCCACATCTCGACTGTTACACAATGTCCTCTATTAAGGAGAAACTTGGTTGTGACAGAGAGTCTTTGATTGGGCTAGCTGTTCTGCTGGGTTGTGATTATCTTCCAAAAGTAAGCAATATTATTATTTTTTATTAGGTGCTTATACTGTCTTGAAAAACAATAAACTGTATCAAGGGAGACATGCATGCTGACAAAGCTTTATGCAATACACAATTAATGAGATCTAGTTGAAGAAGATCCTTAGTAAGTCACTGTAATTTTTTTTTTTTTTTTTTGAAAGGTTAATCAAAATAGTTCATGAACACCAATCTTTCTAAAATGGTTTTGTATTATTCCAAACTTTCTATGGTGGAGATGAAGGCAAAAGTTTAGATGTTGATTACATTGAGCCAAGGTGTGAGAACTCCATTGTTTGTGAGGATCCCTTATACAAGTACATCCCTGGCAGAGTAGCTGTGGAAAAATGTAAACAGCTTTGTCTGTGCTGTTTGGAAGACTCAGTAGTGATAGTTTGGAGCTGTATTTATTAGTAAGGCAGTTCTGGATGCAGTTCAGATGTATCCCTATTCCACTGTTTGTAAATATATAATTTATGAGGAAGTAGAAGTGATCTATTTGGAAGTTTACCTAATTAATCAAGAGGAATGTCACTCAGTACTACTTCATTTGTTTCTTTCTTTTTCCTGTAAGCTCTTGAAATCTTTTTTGAGACTTTGAGCAGAAGCTGTTGTAATGGCTATTTGAAAGGGAAAGGCAGTGGGATGAAACCTGATTTTCATACCGTTTGTCATTTAGTGACTTCAGGCAATGGTTGCTCCCCTTCAGGCTTGCATTGGATATCTAATTTTTCTTAAATCACTGTGTTCCAATTTGATAAAGCTGTTCTTTTAAACAACTGATACTGCTGAAAGAACACAAAACTCTCATTACTTTTGTCTGGGTGTGGTTTTTTTAAATCTTGTTTCTGTTATAGGAATCTTTAAATAGTTTGTTGTTACTACTATATAAAGACAGAGAAAAAAAGTGGATAATCAGTGGTTATTGCAATGGAGCAGCTCCTGGAATGCCCTGTTCTTACATAGTCCCAAAGTGTCAGATAGGTCCTTTGAGTTTTTGCAGCCCAGTGAAGTAGATGAAGACAGAAACTTGTGAGGAAAGCTGAATTACAGGAGTACATTGGGAATGGGGATTGGCAGAACAAGTAAATGAGAATACCACTCTATAATTGCACTTACTTTGTTGAAAATGTATGAAGATAATGCTTTTCTTGCAGAAGCTGAATATCTGACTCTTACCTGAATGTCTGGCTGTAGTCTAATGAGAACTTGGTTTGGAATGTAGATTTATTTTATATGGTTGAGTGTATTCAGTTCTGCCATTACAGTTGAATAAAAAGAAGCATAGATTTATTTGTAATGATGTTGTAGAAAACACACTCAATACAATCTTTATATTCAGCTGTACTGATTCTTGGCAAAATAGGGGAAGGATGGAAAGAGGAACTATAAAACAATATGTGTGTTTTAAATCATGGAATGATACCATAGTTTGGATTGGAAGGGACCTCTGAAGTTCACTTAGTCCAACCCTTCTGCAGTGACAGGGGCATCTTCAACCAGACCACGTCACTCAGAGCCCTGTCCAACCTGACCTTGAATGTTTCCAGAATGGGGCATCCACCACTTCTGGGCAATGTGTGCCAGTGTTTCACCACTGTCATTGTAACTTCTTCCTTGTTATCTATTCTGAATCTAATTTCTTTTAGTTTACTATTGCTTTCTCCTTCTTTCTCTGCCTTGTTTTACCTGAGGTGCTATTGAGCATTAGAACATTTTATGCAGCTTGTGTGTTACAGTGGCAGTACAACTGTAACCTGTCACCTTCTCTGCCCTTAGAACTTGGTCAAAAATATTTTTCTCAGTTTGTTCTCAGCATCTGAGATCACTTTTGTAATTTGTCTACATAATGATATGAAGGTGTTTTTTGTGAAAAATATGAATATTTTGGTCAAAATTATGTAATGTTTCATATTTCTCTATAGGGGGTTCCAGGAGTTGGGAAGGAACAAGCTTTAAAGTTAATTGAGACTCTGCGAGGTCAAAATTTACTGCAAAGGTAAAATGGAAATTTACGTAAGTACTTTGATTTTATTCAAAGACTGAATAGTCTGTACTTCAGCTCTTGAGACAACATTTGTAGTACTTCAATTTAGGGAGGATATTACCATGTTCCTTACCTTGTGTTTGTGAAAGGAATTGGGTGCTGTGCTAGGAAAGCTTCTTAATAGTTTTAAACATTAGCTGGCTCATAGGTTTGAGATAGCAGGTGTATGTTGGTAAATTGGAAAGAAAGTCATAGGGACTGATGAGAGACTTTTGCTGATTTTTAATGGGTTGTGGATCCGAGGATTTGAGATACCAAGTGCTTTCTATGTTTGTTATCATAATGTGCGTGTCAATACTAGAAATCCAACAATTATATGACATACTATAAAAGAACCCTGTTCTACCCCTGTAGATTGGAAAACTGTGTTTCTTGGATAGATGCCAGAGAAGTATGAAGAGTATTTTTCAGTGTTTTAATGTGGAAGTTAAAAATATTTCTTGATCCTTTTAGGTTTGATCAGTGGAAAGAACAATTCCAGTATGATGATAATCCGCTTTTGGTTGTTAAAAGGGTAATTCACTGTTCAGAGTGCCACCATCCAGGTCAGTGTGAAAAGGGCTGAATTTTATTTTTAGCCCAATTGTTTATTTTTTTATTCTGGGGTAGGGGTGACTTTTTGTTTGTTTGATTGATTGGGTTATGGTTGTTTTTTTTTTTAATTACTAGCATTAAAAATTGCTTTTCAGCTTCTGGACCATCTTCACATTTTCAATATTGTATATATTTACCTTTGTGTAAACACTTTTAAGGCTTGGAACTGCTTTTCTTCAAATTTGAAACTAGTTGATGGCAGATGGAATATTATCACAATGCTGTTGTGGGATCCCAGATATTTGTCTTTTTAACATTGTCATTAAAGAAAGTATGCTGTACTGCCCAGCAGCTATTTCTTTAGTTGCCTGAATTGGTCCTGCATCAAGGGGACCGAATCCCATTAGCATTGATGGGTTTTGCTGCAGGGTTTTCATAAAAAGCAATTAATCCTAAGGAACCTTGTTTTGGAAGCATTTTTGATCAGTGAACTCCTTCAAACCCAGCATTTGGTGAAAGAAAACTTCTTCCAAATATATAAGTAATATATGTTTGCCAGGTTATCACACACTTCTTCTATAATAGTTTTAGGTAAGGTAAACTATTACTTAGGTAATAGTTTTCAACATAAGGTCTGAAACAGTTGAGGGAAAAAGTCTTCAAAAAATGGCATCTTGTATGTATTTGTCAGTTTTTACTGTATACAGAAATGCAGCTGGTGCACTCAGTCTGCTTACAGCTGCTATTCACATCAGATTCATATGTGTTTTCAGCTTTGTATTTGTAATATTGGCTTTATATATTTTGAAATTTTGGAAATGCTTTTTCTCCTCACTTTGTGTTTCTGCTGCTATAGGATCATACAAGGAGCACGGGCACAGTGGATGTAAATTCTGTGAAAGCAAAAGATACTGCAAACCCAATGACTCCAAACACTGCCCTTGTGAATGGCATCAATTAGAGCAAGTGAAACAAGCAAACGCCGTGGAGGACAATATCAGAAAGTAGGAATGTCTTGAAAATTGAACTGCTTTTCTCTGTGTTCATGTGCAGGGTGATCATTTAGATTCTGCATCTTTCCCATTTCTCTTCAGTTCTTAACACATTTGTTTTACCTGCAGAAAAGCTAAGAGTTGTGAAGGCTTTCCATTCTCTGAGGTAACAAACATAATTTAAATATTCTTTTTTTAATCAGTTAATTGGAATTTAAATATTCGGCCCTCTCTTAAACTGTCTCTTTTTTGTTTTATCTCAAGGTTATCCAAGAATTTCTAGTAAACAAGAATAAATTGATCAACATAAAGGAATATCGAAGGCCAAATTTGTTGTCCTTTCAGGTATATAACAAAATACTGGATATTCAGCTTTGTAGTTTTTTGTTTATTACTAAGGAAGGTATTTGTGATAATTGTCATCCTCATTGGTAACCTTACTGGAAATAAGAAAGAATCTTGCTACAACATCTTAATATACCTCACTGTTTGAAAGCCTAAAATTGTAAAGCTGATCTTAATCTGACAAGGTGTTTAACAACTGTCTCATTCCTGCTGCTGCCACTACACAACTGTGTTTCCTTGGCTTACCATTGATATCTGAAGAATCTGCCACTGTTAGGGATGACTGTTGTCAGTGAGGTATCATTGGGAATCACACTAACGTATAAAAGCACTCTAGATATTTTAAGTTTTCAGTCCTGTGTCCCTACTACGTAACTGGCTAAGCATGGTATCTAACAGAATAAAAAAAGTTTCAAAGTTTGAGGGGTTTTTTTTATACTAACAGATATTTGCTTCAGAGAAGATGGAATGGGCCAAACATTATGCTTGTAAGAAACTGTTAGCACTGTTGACACGTTATGATATGATCCAGAGAAAAGCTGGATACACTGACTCGAAACAACTGCAGGCAATAAGGTAATGTAGTTTGATTTCTTGAACTTAAATATGTTGACTTCTGCTCCCAGATAAAAAAAGAAAAAAACCTGTGTTTTTTATGGAAATATGATTTTCTTCCAGCTTTGTTTCAAGCTCTGTGCTCATTTTTAATAGAGGTAAAAATTTAGATAGGTGCACCAATTGTTATACTACTGCTGCACAAAATAATCCACAGAGCAGTTGCCTTTCATTCTAAATGGCGGTGCCTGTGTTTTCCTGTGCTTACTTTCTGTTCTGTTTCCTTGGATCTGCACATGAGTTTTACCATTACAGGTTAGATCCTCTGCTCAGGTTCTAAGCAGAAGTTTAATTGAGTTCTGTGGTTCATAATAAGAGCCCAGGTTTAGAAATGAGCATCTGCAGGTTCATTTGTGGTCTCTGATTTGTTATAAGACCTGCCAACTGTTGTACTATATATATACAAAACTACTTTTCACTCAGGACCCCTGCATTTAGGAATACAAAAATGGCCAAGTATCCTGTTACTAAAAATTGACATGCAGGGGAGAAAAGCAAGATAAGCATGTAATTATTTTCCCACAGAATATTTTCCCACCATCCAGGCTTCTGTTACTCAGGGATTTTCTGAGCCAGAATTAGGATCTTCTTATTCTATCAGCCCTTGGTGTAATTTATTTTTTTAATGATCTAATCTTTTCTTAAACTTAAGTAAAATTCTAGAATCTACAGTGTCTGTTGGCAAGTTTCAACTTCACTGTGTAAAGAGAATTTTGATTTATTTTAACTTTTTCTGATGGTTTCATTTCCCAAATGAAACCAAAATTCCTCCTACCCCCCTAATTCTTGTATTGCAAGAAGGTTAGTATTTTTTCTCTGTTCCTTGATGCTGGTCAAGATTTTTAGACATTAATTTTGGGGGACAGGAGGACAGTCAGTAGCAGTGTGATAATGTCTCTGCTGGGTTGATGTGTTGTAGTCTTAAATTATTACTTAAAGAGAAGCTGTTTTATTCAATGTTATCTTTCAAAAGATTGGAGAGACTGGTTGGGGGATGCTTTTTGAACAGATTGGCAAGATAAATTACTAGCATTTACCTTGATGAATGAACTCACTGACATTCTTTATAACACCTTCCAGTGTTTCAAGAGTTTAAAAGACAGATAATGTGTGCTCTAGAAGATTTCTTTCGTTAACAAAGTGTTTAAAAATGCTGTAATGGTTCAGCAGGATCAGCATGATCCTACTCTTGACATCTAGGAACCTACTAAATTTGAGTATAGATAATGTTTTTAAAAAACTCTCAGTGACTGACTGTCCCTGCTCAGCTCATGTTCTATTTTCCCTCATCCTCTCACACAAAAGATACGAATGACCCTGTCTGGTCATTCAGAAAGTTACTGTCTATGGCAACAGCCTTCTCTGGCATTAGTATCTTAAATTCATTGAATTGCTTAGGTTGGAGAAGGCCTCTAAGATCATCAGGTCTAATCATTGAGCTGACACTGAAAAGTCCACCAGTAAATTGTGTCCCTCAGTGCCACACCTACAAATGTTTTAAATTGAAGGGATGGTGGCTCAACCACTACCCTGGGCAGTCTGTTCCACTGCTTGACCACCCTTTCTGTGAAGAAATTTTTCTTAATATCCAATCTAAACCTCCCCTGGGACAACTTGAGGATGTTTCCTCTTGTCTTGTCAGTGGTTATTTGGGAGAAGAGACTGACCCCCACCTCCCTACAACCTTCTTTCAGAGAGTTGTAGAGAGTGACAAGGTCCTCACTGAACCTCCTTTTCTCCAGGCTAAACACTCCCAGCTACCTCAGCTGCTCCTCAAAGGACTTGTGCTCCGGAGCCTTCATCAGCTCTGTTGCCCTTCTCTGGACATGCTCCAGCACCTCTATGTCTTCCTCGTACTGAGGAGCCCAGAAATGGACACAGGACTCAAGGTGTGGCCTCACCAGTGCCATAGAGGGACAATCACTGCCCTGGTCCTGCTGACCACACTATTGCTGATCCGAGCCAGGATGCCATTGACCAAAGTACAGAACCCAGCACTTGGTTTTGTTGAACCTTATAGAACTGGCCTTGGACAATGGATCCAAGCCTTCCAGTTCCCTCTGTGGAGCCTTCCTGCCCTCCGGCAGATCAGCACTCAAACCCAGCTTGGTGTCATCTGCAAACTCACTGAAGGTGGTCTCAATCCCCTTGTTCAGATGACTAATAAAGATATTAAACAAGACTGGCCCCAGTAGTGAGTCCTGGGGAGCCCCACTAGTGACCAACCACCAACTGGATATAACTCCATTCACCGCCACTCTGGGCCATCCATCCATCCAGTTTTTTACCCAGTGCACTCATCCCAGCCACGAGCATCCATTTCCCCAAGAGAAAGCTGTGGGAAATGGCATCAAAGGTTTTACTGAAGTGTATGCAGACATCCACAGCCTTTCCCTCATCCCCTCCTATAGTAGAAGGAGATCAGATTGGTCAAGAAGGACCTACCTTTGAGGCAGGTCAGCTGAAGATACAAAACTGATGTAGGAGTCTGCCTTATGTTTATGTGCTACAGAAAGCTTTTTGATTTTGTGTAAATACCCTTCTGAGCATTAAAAAAACTCCAAAAATTTTTAGTACTTGAATCTATACCCCAAATTTTACTGTATAGCTTATACAGAGTAGTATATTTTTTAAAGATATAGTAATTTCACTATAACAGAAAGATTTTGTGCTTTGAATCATTTCAAATTAGAATATTGAAACATTTCTAGATAGGTTAGATATTTTTCATTTCCTGTTCAAAATCATTTAATAGACTGTCTTCTTACAGGATTGTCAAGACACGTGTTAAAAATGGATCACCTTGTTTTGAAATTGAGTGGCAAAAACCAGGTGGGTGTGGTTTCTATGTACATTATGGGACAAAACAGTTCATAGAAAAAGATAAAAGCATGCTTTAAAGAGAGAAAAGCTTGACAACACTCTGAGGCAATGAAATGTTGGTGAGATTGGAAAGTGTTCTATGGAAACAGTAGAAAATGTGCATCAAATTTCACATATCCTGAAGGTGAAAGCAATGCTTGAAAGAGAAAAAGAAATCTACACAGAAAGCAAGGGACTTGGTCTTCAGCTACCTTTTCTGGTACATGTTAATGAGACCTGAACTGAGTATCACATTCCTTATTTCACTGTGTACCTGAAGCTGTGACTGTTTACTAGCTAGAACATTTTCTATGCTGCCAGACTCCTACCTGCAGTGAGCCCATTTGTGCCAGGAGACTGACAGAGAGAGAAAGACTTCACTTGTAGGTAAATCTCAAATATTGTACTATTGACATTTTTATATGTCTTTGTACTCAAGTCTTTTGTTCTTTGGTTTTTCATTCCCTGCTTTGACTTGTGTGTATACACGTCAAAAGTACATTCATTAATTTTTCAGAGCACTATATTGATCCAGAAGATGAGCCTGTGGAATCATTTGTAGTCACAGTAGAAGAGGAGTCTTTGTTTCAGGCTGCTTATCCTGATGTTGTTGCCCTTTATCAAGTGGAAAAGTCAGAAGTTCTTCAGAAGAAAAAGAAAAGTAAGTGCAAAAGTTTATTTCTTATGACCTTGTGGGTCTTGTCAGAATACAAAAAGCAAAAGCGAAAAACATTTCTCCTACTGTTGATCGATATCATGTTTTGTCAAGATGAGGACATGATACCTTGCAGACACTGTGCTTTAATCTTACTATTTTATACTTTAGCACTAGAAAATCCTAACTGTGGTTTATATGCTATTTGAAATGCCATTTTGTTTTGTGTTTTTTTTTTTTTTTTTAGAAGGGAAAGACAGACCAGAAGAAAAGGATATATCAAGTGCTTATGATGAAGTTAGCAATCTTCTATCCCAAGTTAGTTTAAAATCTACGTATGGAATTCTTCCTGTGCAACACTCCACATCAGATACAAAACCTCCCCCAAAACATCAGACACAGCAGAGAAGTAATGAATCAAAAGATGCAACATTAGCTGCAGCTTCCTGCAGAACAAGTGTTTGGGTGCCAACATCAGCAGCTGCTCCTCTGCCTGCATCATCCTACTTACAGAGCGCTTTGGCTGACTCAGTTGTGTTGCCCTCACAATGTACCAAACATTCAGGGATATCATCCTCTTCCTCTGTAACAACTGGTTTACAACTGAGCAGTGTTGATGGGAAAGGAACCTTCTTCAGCACTTCACCAGCCCAGGGAGGTGATGACCGAAATCCAGCAGCTGACTTAACTACATGCATAGAACATTCGCATCCGCTAGGTCATGAAACAGCAAGAAATAGCTCAGAATATTCTGGTGCTGTGCAGTCTCATCGACATTCTGATAGTGCAGATGATTTATTTTCCAATGATGCTACAGGACAACTTCAGGAGTGGTCTTTAAGAGAGAGAATACTTAGGAAGACTTCCATTCTATCACCGCCATTGTCTGAAGATGCAATGCAATGGGAGTCTTTGAAATGTTTTAAACAAACAAAAGAAACATTGAATCCTGATAGAAATTATGTCTCTTCTTCATATCAGTTAAATAAACTAGTGCAGGAAAGTAAAAATGTACTATCAGAAAACTGTGCAAGTGAATCCAGCGTACACATCTGTCAAGATCAGTACAGAAAAGCTGACATCTTGGCTGAAATGATGCTAAAAGACCATCATGTAAGTGGTTCAACATCTCTAGCCCTCAATGGGCAAACAAGAGAAACACTGCATCCTGGGTGTGAAATGCTTCCAATGTCTCAAAAGCCAGCAGGTGCAACTGGCTGTCACATTAAAAAAGCTTGTATTGAAACTACTTGGAAAGCTTCTTCTAAAAAGAGCGTGTGTCAGAACAGACAGTCTTCTAGTGAAGACAGTGATGATGGGCGTGTGAATAAAATCCTGATTTATGAGCAGCAGAAAAAGCAACTGAACCCTGGTCAGTTTAAAAAATGTTTTACAAAGAAAAAGAGTAGCGTTGTTAGTAGCAAAAGGACAAACAGTGACTCAGCCCTTATAACTAAAGGGAAGAAGACAACAACCAATTTAAAGAAAACTGATGATACTTTCTCATTGCAGGGATGTCCAAAGCCATCCTCTGTAGGGGAAGTTAATTGCTCCCAAAGTTCAGAGCAACCAATTAAGAGGTTGGGTTCTGATCCCACACAGCAAGACAGAAGTGCTGTTCTAACTTACAGATGGGCAGACAGTCCCCTTCCCCTGTCTGAAAGACTAAAAGGAAGAATCAAAATCAATTAGGTTCTCCATAAAATAGCAATTAACTATGAACCATCATTTCTTAGAGTTCTTTCTCAAAGTTTCTGTAGTATGCTCTATCAGAGTTTCTCCAATATGCGCTATCAATTTTATGTGAACACGCTTTTGATGAATAAGAAGTGCTGTTACTGGAGCTGAAGTTTGAAACTAAAATGTTAACAAAAGTACCAAACAGCTGATTGTAGGCAAGTGCCAGTTATTGTGGACATGGTTACTTTCTGAACTTGATACATAAACATCAAGACACAGCATGTAAGGAAGCATGGAGATTTATTTATGAAATAAGGCTTTTTTTCCCAGCCAGTTGTGAGGATTTTTGTATTAGTCTTGCTTATAGAAACAGACTTATTAAAATAGTGCCTGCAGTGCTTTGGATACTCTTAATAAGACAAAGCGATGCAGCTCTTTTCAAATGGAATTCTGCATTTTGCTTCACTAACCTAATTTTGCAAGTTTTTAAATGGGTTTTCAAATCCTGCCATTCTGCTTGTGTTGACAGTCTCTGAAGGACCACATAGAGACACACAGCAGATGTACCTTGCAGAGTAGCTGAGTTAATATCTGCCATGACCTATAATAAGCTATTCTTTGAGTGTGTGCATCTTCCAAAGAGTGGAATAAGCTATAAGGATAATTCTGGTTTTGTAGCAGTCATATATATACTATATATAAGGAAATTTGGTGGCTGTTTAATTAAGCATTTGTAGTTTAGGGCATATTTTCTTAAAGAAGATTGAAATCCCATCTAACAAGATTTATAATAGAGTGAAAGTTAAGTTGCAGAAAATCTAATTATGACATTGCAGATTCTCTGAACAATATCATGTAATTTTTTTTTTAAATTAGTAACTTGAGTGCAATTACAATTTTGAAGGTGCTCTTCACACTTCTTTATTATAGAAGTAATCTCTATTCATACACCAAAAAAAGTTATCTTCAACAGCTGATTAGGAAATGCCTCCTTATCTACATTTAAGCATTTGTAACTTTTTCTATGCACCAGCCAGAAGGGAGGTCACGCTTACCAAGATATATTGTTAATAGTAGAAATTTAGAATATCTATGCCTGAATGAAAATGTCAGTTCTTTATTCATAATGGTCAAGGACCAAGTTCAGAAGCTAAATTTCAGATGTGTTTAAGGAAGACATAGGAGTCTATATATAATTATAATATAGATAATTAGCCAAAATAGTAGTTTCTTAGTTTCCTCTGTGGGTAGATGGAGAAATTTATTTATAGTTGATTTTTCCAAATGAGATGTATTGTGGAAATGAGCAAAAAATCCAAAATATTGGAAACTTATTTTCAGTTTTGAAAATGGTCTGTCTCTTTTGGAGACTCTAAAGCACTCTGATGATGTAAGAGGGTAGCTAGAAGAGTAGTATTGTGAAGGAGAATAACAGTAGCAGTCACCTGGGGACTGTATTTTGAGAGATTCATAGCATCACAATGGGTTTGGGGTGGAAGGAACCTTAAATATCATCTAGTTCCAACACTCCTGCCATGATCAGGGAACCATTCCTTATGCAGTGGTTAGAAATGAAGAGATCTGAGTAGAGGTTTTTTTGTGAGCAAACATTGTTATTGGTTATGTATTATTTTTTTTCCTTGCTGATAATTTTGAATACTGAACACTAGAATCAAGAGTATGAATTTTCGTTAATAAAAATGCCAACATCACGTGAATTACCTCACTTTTGTTCTCTCCCAGGGTATGGGAATGTGCTCTTTTGTTGGGGAGATCATACAATTTCACCCATGGTGTGTGAATTTCTGTGGTTTAGAGCTTTCTTTAGAATTAGGAGGCCAGAGTGGTTTTCAGAGGGATTTTTGTTTGTTTTCCAAATCTACTTGGGATGACTGCTTTAATGGATGATTTGCTGAAAATACTGTGCCAGAATTATGACAAGTTCATGTTTTGTCGATGAAGGAAATCAGAAGTGAGATATAATCATAAGATATTAAGAACTGCGGAGGAAAAAAAATATATTGTTGATTATTGCTACTAATTAACCTGGTTTCACAAGTACAGTTCAAGCATGAAAAGCAGAAAATGTTCAAATTTTTTCATATGCAACGCATCCTAATTTTGTTTTCTGCCGCTACTTTAGAAGCAGCAATAGATGTGAAAAAAAACCTGTGGAGGATGCCCTCTCTAGGCTGTAGCTGCTCATGGCAGCAAATAAAATCATTTATCATTGGGGGTGACTGTTGCTTGAATTAAACCTGTGATTCGTTACAGAAGGGTAATTACAGTTTTTAAAATGTTTTGGTTTCTCATCTTTATGTAATTTACTCAATCTAAGGATTAGGGATGATTTTTCTTTGGAGCTTTTTACTGTGCTGACTGCTTTGCAACCTCTCACACTCATGAGAATGATGTTTAAATGGAGGGGGTGTAACATAACTTTCTTCTGCAGGAAATATTCCTACAAAATTATGTTAAACTGCCTGTAAGAATAAATCAATGCGATTCATCAGCCTGATGAGCCTGAATAGATTTTCATTTATCATCTGTCCTGAGCAGCCCAAATAGGTTCTATCAGGGTGCTTCATCTAAAGTAATAAAAATATACCAGCTATGGGAGTGGGGTAGGTAAAGGGCATGTTGTTCTTCAAGTACTTGTCTGAAAAGTTTTCTGCACAGATACTGTTATTCTACTAGTAAAGGACTCTACTAAAGAGAACTGTCAGTACTATCAGTCCTGATGTTGGCACCCCTCTAGCTTGAATGATTTCTGTGGAGACATAGAGCAGAGCCATAGGGTCTGTCTTAGCAGTATAAATGTCATTATTTCCACTTATAAACAGTATTAAACTTCAGTTAAAGGCAGCAAATTCTTTTAGCGTAGTTTAACAAAGGGAAACACTTACTTGACATTCCTTAGGATTGTAACTCACTATTTCAGATCCATGGAGAATCAACAATAAAGGGAAATAAATGCTGCTTACATGGAATATATACATAGGGAGCTAGAAAAAATGTTAAAAAGACCACCTCTCAATATCTCTCACACTGTCATTTTTTTATTGGCAGAGATTATTGAAATGCTTATCTGTGTGTGAACCTGCTTAACAAAAGGAAAAATTTGATGAACACAGTAAATCTTTTGCTAGTTAACAGAGAGATTTTGTAGTTTGAGAAGGGGATTATTTAACTGAGGATTCGCACAGGCTTGGCTCTATGGTCTTATGTCAAGAAAGATTCTTGGAAATGGAGTGGTGAAAGAGACTAATGGCAGCTGTTACTTGAGACAAGATACTCTTTTCATGTCTAAAAAGGTGTCAGACCCTGCCATATTATATCAGCAGATAAAAGGAAACTGTGGTTAGAATATTACTGAGAGTTGTTATAAACCCAAGTGCTACTGACGGAACAGTAAACTCGGCGCTAGATTTAGCGCTTTTTCCTTCAGGAAACAAAACACTTTAACTGCTTCAAGAAAACAAAATTACGATGGGTGACAGAACTACGGCACTGTTCTCTTGCTCACATATCCTTCATTGTAGCAACTATCAGCACTAAACTTAATTTAACTTAAGATTATTCACACATCAAACTTTAAAAGTTCTTTATTCACAGACTTGTCTCAATCCCCCACCCCAATTTCCCTTGACCGAGTTTTAGAGGTTTTGTCGTTTCAGAGACTGAGCACAGCTGGGGAAAGGGACATACCTTTGAAAATTTTGCTCACTGAAAACAGGCTACCTATACTAAAATTCCACCTAATGGATATTTAAATTTAATTATCTGCCTGAATAAAAATTAATGAAGGAAAAGAAGTTAATCAGGGATATTTTTAATGCCAAGCTAGGGTAGAAGTAGCTGTACATTAGCATTTGTTATTTTAATATCTTAATTTTAAAATGCAGTTTGCTCTGCTACAGCACCTCTGCTGCCAAGCTTGAAGCCAACTTAATTATCCTACCAAATATTTCTGACAAGGTTGGATCTGTGACAAGCTATGGGTGTTCTTTGGGACATAGTGGGAGGAACTGTGAGCATCGTCCTCTTTGGATGAATTTGTGGGCAAATGAACGCCTACATGCTCTCTTCTTCCTCCATCCTAACATCCTAGTGTTGCCCTGGCAGTGACACCACATAAAATATAACAGACAGACAAGATAGGTCCAACCCTAGAAACTGTCCAAGTTTTATCTGCTGCAAAAACATGAAATTTGTGGCCCTGTTTCAGGTTAAATTCAAGCTGTCTTCCAGTCTGACATGAATGCCAGGTCTCAGAGCAGCTTTAGCCTTTAAGCCTCTCTGTCTCTCAGCCCCACTGCAATGTGTTGTAGACGTTTTCTTTGACTCTTCTGCACTGGAGAGCTAAATCCTCTGCTTGCTCTGCAGCTGGGTGGGAAAGAGCCTTGAGCTGAGGCTCAAAATCCCCAAATCCTGGAGCTGGACGGAACAAAGGGCTTCAGGAGTGACAGCCACATGCGTAGCTACTCTACAGGGGCTTTATAGGACTTTTCATCCAGACTAACGTGTTCCTAGTTTTCCTAATTATTGAATGGCCTCTTTATGAAATCAAACCTGCCAGTCAGACGTGTGGAAGATAATCTGATTTCTTTTAATTAGTGTCATACCTTCCTGAAGGAAAGAAATCGGCAGTGACTCTACTGACAGTCAGCTGGTCAGCCCGCTCACTTGTGCTTCCCTAAGCTGTGTTGCAGGCTGTCTTTGGCTGTCAGATCAAAAAGTATAGAGGATACAGGAGGGGTACATGAGGATGTAAAGGTTTTGCCTCGAGGGGTTATCAAAAACCTGCAAAAGGTGCTGTCGATACTACAGAAAAGTTTTGGAGATGCAGCAGAAGAGGAGGAGATACTACAGTGAAGTGGCATAGGGCATATATGAATCCTGAATTCCCAAGCACTTGTGTTGCCAGTTTTGGTATAACCTCATGGGAAAGCCCAAGACATGCAGATCAGCAGCTCTGCCTTGGTACAAACCTGTGACAAACTGTTGTCCTCCATGTGGCTCCTACCATAATTTTTAATGAGGCAAGTATTGCCCAGCATCTACTCCTGCTTTTCTATTACCTTTCTAACCTGAAAATACAGGCTTTTACAGCATGGTTTCAGATAGTGGTTTGTGTTCTCTAGTGTTTATTATTTATCACGAGATATGTGGGATTTGTAGGTGTTCTAACCATCAAGTCCAAGTGAAGGTGATGGGTTTGCACCCACGCATCTCCCAGCATAAATACATCTTTGTTCTGGTCTCTACTGAAATGCCGGAGGACATCCAAGGGGACGTCACTGTTTCCCAGACTTTTCTTTGTTTACCTTTCTGAAAATCCCTAATCTTACTGCTTACAGATTGCTTAGAATTTGCAAGGTAGGTATTTGGAAAAAGTCATAGCCTCATGATTTTTGTTTGTGATTTCTAAAGAAATACTGTTTTCAGTTGATAATATTTAAAAAGCCACCAGTCCTTTGCTTGTTCTGTTATCTATAGCCCGCCACTGAGGTCTTAGGGAGAGAATATTCCTCTCACCACATTGATAATCTGAAGGATATAACTGTATAAAATGGGCATGTGGCTCTGGCATTGAAAATGTTTGAATTTTTACACAGAAGTGAACAAATCCATCAAGAATATTATATTCCTTCCAATAATAATGATATCTTGCAAGAACTTCTTTGTGATAGCATATTTATCTTGTAAGATACCAGCAACAGAAGTGTGGGGGGTTTTTTTCTCTCTTACTACAAAACCAAATATTTTATGCTGGGAGGACACCTTATGAAGATGTTTGATGAGCTCAGGGTCCCCAGCCAGCTCCCCTCAGACATCAGCTTGTCCACCCTGACAAGCAGTATGTCCTCTTTCAAGTTCCCAATAAAGTTCACTTAGCAATACTTCTCTGCAAGTGTTCGTTTAATGAAATAGAGTGATAGGATTTCCCCTTATAAATAAAGTATAGTGCAATTGTGGAAGTTTATAACTCTTGCTCTTCTAGTCAACTAGATTGATCAAATATTATATCACTGAAACTATCTATATAAAAAAATACAAAACCAAAAAGAAAACCCCAAGACTTAGTACTTTTTAAGAAATTAATTATGTTTTCAGAATGAGAACCTAAAATAAAGGTGGGTACAGCATCTATCTGGAGAGCATACAGTTTAGGAAGTGCTCATCAAAAAAATTCCCCTAAATGTAATTCAAGCTAAGAATCCAGTTGATAATTATTACATAAATCACGGTCGTTCACAGTTTGGCAATCAAAAAGCCTGGCTTATTGTAAGTGCTCTTTTATTAATCTATTGTCACAGATCTTGCTTTAACTTTAATAGCAACATTATGTGATCACATATTTTATTTATGGATCATTTGAAGAATCTGTTATGCAGATATTCGGATTAGTGGGCTATCGAACCATTAGCCAAATAAATCTAAAGGTAATAAAACTCACAGGAAGATAAATGGCTCTCTTTTTCTTGTTCTTTCCAGTCAATTCAGGCTAATTTAAGCCTTTCACAGAATGGTGATAATGAAGGATTTGTTCTCAGCAGCGTTATGGCAGGTGATTTGCATTTGAAAGTTTGACACATTTATAGGCCTTTGATCTTTTCCCCCCAGTGCTTGTGCCCCTGGCCAGACACCTACATGCACGTTTTACCAGGTGGAAAATTTAGGAGCGAAGACAGCTCTGAGGGTCACTCATAAGATGTACACTAGAAAAAAACAATTATACACTTTGTGTCCAGAAAATATTCTATTCCTAAGTTTGGGTGGCCTTTATAAAACACTAGGAAAAAAAATGCATTGAAATGTCTTTTATTAGAGTTTCTATCAAAATAGAGAAAGTTCTCATGGAAGATTTTAAAGAATACAGTCTGACAGAAAGCCCACTAGCTGTAAAGATTGTCTCTTCTGTAGGTTTAAATTTATTGTTGATAGGAACTTCTTGCTGTAGGACACTTCAAGAATTTTGACACCAAGTAAACTCGAGAAAAGACTGGCACCTCTGGAGCCATTTATGAAATAGTATTTAAATTTTTGCTTTGTTAAAAAACAAAACGAAAAATTAACTGTCTGGGCAGGTAAGCTCTCTTTAGGCTGGAAGAGGAAGCCTTAAAAAAAAAATCACTGTTACTCACACTATGAACATATGCGAGCAAAATCAAACACACAACCCTACAATATATAAAAGATGTTCTTAATGTTTACTATTTGACCCCAAAATAAGTAAGGATTCAGTAAGAACATAGCTTAATATTTGAATCAGGACTATTGTATATCTCATGATTCTCTAAAATTTAATATAATAAGCTGATTTCTTTGCTGGAACATAATGACAAATTCCTGGTCTGTGAGCCAGTGCCTCATTTCATTCTCATCTCAGACTTGATTCCTAAGGTAGACTGGGTTCAAATTAAAAATTCCCTGCATGAAATTCTTTCCTGTGCCACGAGCAAATAATATTTCTCCAAACTGACCTTTTCCTCTGAAAGAAGATAGGGCTTGCTAGGTTCCTTGGAGGAGGACAGCCAGCCTGATATCAGGAAAACCTCAAGGATGGAGGTGTCTGGCCAAATAACTTCAGGCTCGAGGTTTTATTTGGGAGGATGCTGCTCAGGCCCCTGGAATACTCAGCCTTTTTAAAGCTGTGTAACGAGTATTGATTAGCCATTGTCTGGAGTACATTGAAAATAGCAGGGACTATGTAAATGTTAGCTTACTCTGGATGCACATTAATAGGGAAACCCCAACAGCCCTTTATCCCAACAGCCCTTTTGAGTTCTTTTTTTCCCCCACCCCTCCCTTTCCTTTAAAAGATGCTCCTTCAATCTAAGAGTTAAATTCACGTTGAACGTACTTGAAAATTCAGTTCCCGGTACATTTTGTTCTTCAAAAGAGCACCATCCATCTGTGTTACTTTGCTTTCAACTCATCACAGAATGTCAGATACTAGATAAGAGCAAGAGACTGATGAATGTGCATCCTAGCCTGACAGGGCAGGTCAATGTCAGGGAAATCAACGTTTTCCTTTTTTTTCTCTCTATTTTTTTTTTTATTTTTTATTTTTACTACAACCCATTTCCAATATTTATTTTAGAAAATCACTTCTCTGGAAGCTCAGCTTGCTTAAAGCAATATCACCTGGAGAATTTACATTTAATTGCTTTCTTGTTGCTTCTCTCTTTATATACAGAATTTTGTAATAGTGTCAGAAGTTTAAGTTGACTGTGGTGGGCATCATAGAGAATATCTCTGCAGAGAGATAAACACTCCCCTGACACAGTCTGTATCTAAGGAAGGGAGAGATTTGGAAGAGCAAGAGCAGAAGACAGGGTCTCTCTGTGATGGTGCAGGTCACTCCTGCTACTATTGTTACTACAATACTACTACTATTCTTAGTCCTGCTATATTTGTGATATTTGTGACCCAATTTCCCATCCTGGTTGTGACCTGATTGCTCTGCCTCTACAGAGAGTGCTTTACTGTTTTCCCTGGTTTGCAGCAAACTGGACCCTAAGAGGGCAGAATTGTAGCCAGGAGCAGCTGCCTTCAAGATTTGCATACCTGCTGTTGTAAGATCTACCTGCTTATTCATGCATGCACCACTTTTACACATCCCAGTTACCATTAACTAAGCAGGAACTCGGGCAGGGTGCAAACCAGATGTCTGTATATCTCCAGAGTGATGGGCTGGCCAGCAGCACAGAGTTTAATGGGCTCTCAGAGTGAAGGCAAGCTGATGGTTTTATTAGTAATCCCTTTTCCCCACTAGTTCTACATTTTACCTTGTCTTTGTTTGACATAATAGATTTATAAATTTGACTTACTGGCTCCTAGATCAGTTTTCCTGGTAGGAGTGTAGGTTTTTTGCTCTATCTTGTGTTTCAAAATAGAAATAAAAATAAGAGTATTCTAAACAGCAGTGATCTGAACTAAATGACTTTTTGCAACCTTACATCGTGAACTGAGCCCCTATCTGTAACTATATATTGTAACTATAACTACTACAATTATTTGATAAGCTGTGCTTTGAACTTCCTGAAAAGCCTGTTTCAAGTGGATAATTAAATGTTTCCTGCTTCTCACATTAACTTTATCCGTGCAACTGAGCAGATAAAGAGAGATGTATGATTTATATGGTCAGGGAATATTTTCTACTGTCAGTACAAAGAAGCACCAAAAAGAATGAGACACAGAAAATCAAGTAGATGAAACCTTAATAAAAGAGAGGGAGAGAGAGAGACATTAAAACAAAAAATAAAGCAGAAAAAAAATAATATTTAGTGATAGATAGGACAACCTAGAGGTAGAAGAATTGAGAAGACATGGAAAATAAAAGCTGATCATGAAGCAAAGAAAAGGAGCAGGATCTACTGAAGTGGAGAATACAGACTTCTCCACCTTGCCCCTGTAACCCAAACACAACTGTCCAAAAATCTAATCAAGCAGGAAAAATATTGGTGTCTTTTATCACCAGCAGGAAACCTATAATGCATCATTGAAAGGTCAAGGACTTTTAAGACTCAGAAGTTGTGTCCATTGCCTCTTTCTTCCACTTTGAACTTCTGGAAAGAGCTTGGTTGCTCTTCTTGTTACTCTCCCTTCAGGTAGTGGCAGGCAGTGATAATGCCTGCCCCGACCTCTCTTGTCTCCAGGCTGGGCAGACCCAGCTCCCTGGCCCTTTACTCACACACCACGTTCTCCAGTCCCCTGGCCAGTTTGGTGACCCTTCTCTGGACTTGCTCCAGTGTTTCAACCCACCAGGTTTCCCAGATCTCTTGAGAAGCTGCCTCCTGGCTTGTCACCCTGAGCCTGTGCTGCTACATGGGATTATCCCAGCTGGTGCAGGGCTTTGCCTTTGCTTTCCTTTGCTTTCATTTTTCCCAGTCCAAGTCCCTTTGGATGGCTCTCCAAGACATTAAGCACTACCCACATTTCAACACCAACTGAAAACTTCTGTATGTGCAACATTACCTTTAAAAAATGTGAATAATTTTACTCAAATATCTTCATGGCAGTGTTATAACACTGAGTTTAATTTGTTAGGCAAAACTCATGGAAAAATTCTGAGCAAATGCAAAAAAAAAATCCCAAACTTAATATACTATTTGTGTTCATCAATAGCCTGAAGGACAGATTTGATTTTTTTTGTGGGATTGAATGTGATTAAAATTAAGATTTAGCAACTTGCCAAGAAATTCATGATTGCAGTTTAAAATCAATGGTCCTTGCCCAAGGGTTAACCATGTGCTCTAAAAGGTGCTCAAACAGACACACAGCACTTTATTTCAGAACTTGAAATATGTAAGAGCTAAATAAAATTTGTAATCTAACACTTGTGTGTTGTTTCTTGCCTGGACTATTGATCCATTTTATAATTACTAAACTGAACTGCCGGCTGTGGCCTGAGCACAACTTCATTTAGCCCTGAGATGAAACATGTTTTCTATTAGCAGCATGCAGCAATTCTGCATATCATTGCTAGGACATGGGGCAGGAAGAAATAAGCAGATATTGATGAGGAGGTTCAGTGGATAAAAAGGAACAATCTGAGCTGAAATGTAATCACAGCAATTGCAAAATATCTCCCTTCACAAACACCCAGCTGTAGCTCGCAGCTCCACTAGAAACGGCCACAACTGAGCTTTGAATGCAATTTTCCTGGGTATTGGAATTTTTTGTAAGATTTACCTAGTTTTGAAAAATTCATCATGCTGCAAAATGAATGCATGAAAACCCACTGTAATAGCAAGAAAGTAAAAGCACAAACCCTTAGGTGCTATCCAAGTTTTTTAAAAGCCCTGTGAAGCCACTGTTATACATGGTAAAAGACAATCATCCCACTGTTCATGGAAAAGTAGAAAAAAATACTTTGGGATAAAATACATTGTACTTCATAATTTTTTAAATTTGAATGCATGTTTTTGGGTAGCAATGGAGGCATTCCTCATCTTGAAATATTTGCAACAGGTAAGCCACCACCTCTCCCATGAAAAACTGAAACATAACCACTGCTTTACAGCAGACATTTTTTAAGACCAAATGTGAAAGCTGATACAATTAAGCTGAAATAAGTGATAATAGACTTCTCCTACTGAAACAGCTTCCATTATTTTAATAATAACTGTTACTTCTCACTTTCTGAGCTAAATGAAGCTTATTAGGCTCTCCTTCCTCCCCCAGCTTTGCCCTTTCCTTCTGGCTGAAGTAGCCAGCAGACATTAAAGACCAACCACATAGTCGAACCTCCTTTCAACTTCTGTTAACAGGGGTATTAAAAAGACATTCCTAAATATCAGCTGAAAACCACTAGGTAATAAACTCTCTACTTAAAAGGTGGGTAGGTGTAAATTCCACACGTAGAGCTTTTCATCTTGGAAGCCAGTTGCTTGGAGATCAGATGTTTTAAATGAATTGCAGAGCTGATGTCACTTGTCAGTCGATGAAGATTGACACTATTTGGAGGATCAAATACTTACATTTGAGGATGTAAAGCAAATAGATAAGTCCTGGTCTTGCCAGGCAAACACCAGAGAGATGCTTGTTCACTATGCAAAGCCCCAGCGAAATCAGTGATACTCACTTGACTGTTTCTTCTTCATTAGCAAGGCTCTAGTTTTGACATTTTGGAGGTGTGCCCTTGAGAACATTAAGGGTTTTAAATGGCAGGATTTTCTAGCAGCACCAGAACTAGACTATTTCTGGTCTTACCACAGATGAATAACAACATTTCCTCTTGTGCTAGCCACAGGTTTGCAAGGCCAAAGGCTGTAGTAACAGTTAGACATCCAATTTGCACATTATTTTCATGGATTATACTAAGGGATTTGGACTCCCTCTCATAGTGCTGGATTAAGAATCAATATTTGTTTTCTTATTGCTTTCTTTCTGTCTGGGAATTGTAAGTGGCTGTTCATCTGTATTCTTTGGCACATTGACCTCAAAAAAACTCTGAAAGTATGGATTTGTTTACAAGCTTGCTTATGTAGAGGTCTTATTTATTTCAGTTGAGGTTGGATCCAGATTAAACTTTCTTCCACAAGCAGGAAAAAAGCTGTGAAGTCCAAAAATTCTAAAAAAAATGCATCTATCCAAATTGAGGGAAAACCTTAGAAAGGAAAGAAGCATCGTCTGGTGGCTAATGTGACTCGATAACAAATGTGATGGATCCTTTCCTTCCTTTATTGCCAGCTTGGGTGTAAACAGAGGTGTTCAGCACTGTTTTTCGGAAGTGTTGAACACCTGCTGTGTCTGCTGAAGTTGGTGAGACCTGCAGCTGCTTGGCCCATGTTTTATATGAGGCAACTGACTCCTCGTCCGTGCCTCTGCAAAGCAGGATGGTCACAGCCACCTCCACAGCAAGCAGGCAGCACTGCAGATAATCCTTGGGAAATCTCTTGTTAAATGGGAGATGAAGTGACTTTAAAAGCTTTTGGGAGATACATTTTTTTTTTCACTGTACAAACTGCAAGATGTAGCACCTAAGTGCTCTACAAGGGTATTTGTATGATCTGCTTCTCATCAGCAAAACAAGACTAGACTTCTGTCCTAGTTGTAAAGGAGGCTGATTGTAATGGGATTAGTGTTATTTAAACATATTTATCCATGTTTCCTCTGTTTCAGACTGCATTCTTCCCAGCTGATATAATTTTTTACTTATTGTTACAAGTCTATTTCTCCTACCAAACTCACAGGTTGGTGGAAATACCTTCTAATATAGAAAAAAACCCCCGTAGATCAGTTGTAAACTACTGTGCACAAAAATGCATTTATTTACCATACATTATCATGACATATTATCTAGAGTACTTATTTTAAATTTTAAACCTGAAGCTCTAAAAATTTTCTGTGCCATGGGCAGTTTAGGTTTTTTTTAAATGGAAAAATTTTTGATCTCTCTGTGCATCCATGCTCCTTAATGGATTCAAAAGTATGAGCAGGGAACCTTTCATTTTAAAAGAGATGAAGATTGAGATGATAGCCTTTATACTGCAGAATAGATTACCGAAATGAAAATCCAGATTATCAGTCAAGCAGAAAATGCCTTATCATTTTTTGTCAGTGCTTATTTCATTGTTGTTAGCCTTATATCTCACTACCATACAATGTTTTGACATTAATGATGAACAAAAAGGGAATTCCTAAAATTTGCAGGGGGCAGAATAAAATAAAGATTGTAAAACTTTTTATTTTTTTCCATTTACTTTCTAGGAAGGGGCCATATGAAATACTAGACTTTCTTACCTGTTTAGTGAGAGAGCATCAAATTATCATAGGTTATGGATCATACCATGATCATGAAGAGATGTTACATGGCTTCTCAGTTTGGCCAAAACTGAGGCACACTTCACTGGGGTTTGTTTAGGGAAGCTGGGAGCCATGGGTACAAATGGGTGGCTAGTTTTCAGAACAGAACCTCTGTTTGCATCTATACCAGCAGACCAAACAGGGCCACATCCCCTTGGTTGGCTCTGGAGATGTGTCATGGCAAAGTTTGCTTTAGTTTGGGTAAACCCTTTGCTCACCCCTATGCCCTAGGTGGCATCCCCTGGGCCCCAGTCAGGTAGTGTTTGGGACATAACTAGGTGGGTCCAATCTAAAAGAGAACCAGGGAGCGTGATGATCATAAAACAGGATGCAAAACTTCAATATGAGCATTCTTGCCTGTGTAACAGTTTATAAGAGCATAGGCTTATAAGACCCAGTGATTTTTCATTCAATCAGAGCAGTTGTCTATATACTCTCACATAATCCTTGGTCGCACTGAACATTTACCCATAAGATATAAGAAAAGATACAGTTATTGCTATAATTTGCGTTCCTCTTCCCTGCCTAATAGCCCTATTTATAAGAATACAGAGATAAAATCAGACTGTGATCACCTGTCATTTACAGCAATGGCATCTTGGACATGCACAAAATCTTTTACCCCCTTGGTGTCTGAGCAACACTTCCTATGATTTACCCATAAGTTAACTGGTGACGTACATTATTTATAATCAGCAAACAAGTGACTTGAAATTTTTGCTTCTAAATTTGACGGCATTAAATTACCATTTGTTTGCAAAATCGAAGCTGAGCAGGACACTTTATATATGCACTCAATATGTGTATTTTGAATATATTTATATATAACATATACATATAGTGTGTACATGTATACATGTGTATATACTTACATACATATACACATACATATATTTTTAAGTTCCTTTTTCTTGGCACACCTTGACAAAAGTTCCTCCTTTTCCACCTACCCCTCCTGATTTTTTTTCTATTTGTAGACTTTTAATTGTGTTTACTTAAAAGAAAAAAGAAAGACATGAAATAAGAGCAGGGGACCTGTCAAATGTAAAATACAATATAAACACAAATACAGGGAGAAAAAAGGAAAAAGAGTGGAAGAGAGATTTTAACTGGGACTGAACCAACTCCCCAATTTATGCAAAATTAGACCTTGTGTCTAACTTGTGACCTGGTGACCATGTCTTGGTGATCAATGAAACTCATTCAGTTCATCTAAATAACAGAATATACCTGTCCTTCATCTTGTGTTAATTTTAATTTTTAGCAGACATTTGTGCTTAGGACTGTTTCAGCTCATTTTCTTAAAGAAGGACCAAAACAGAGCTCAGAATATGATGGGGTAATCATAAAACACAAGGAGGAGGAGCTGTCTGAGGAGCTGTGCCCTGAATTCCTGTGTGGAGTAGACATCATGACAGCCAAACTGTCTCAGCCCAGGTTGAAGTGCAAAAATCCTTCATTTTTTGGTTCTTTCTCATTCATCTCAGCATAAAATCAGGAAGTTTCCCATAATCTGCTTCCTAACATTTTGATCCCAAGCTCATAAAAATTCACAAAAACCTTCCTAGCGACTATGGTGAGTATTGGATTTTTTTTTCCTGAGTGATTGTAGTGAACATTTCACAGAAAGAAATTGCATGTTCCATAAAACCTCAGCATGCTTCAGCTGTGTGCAATTCAGAGGCATTCCCTGCCTTTGTTTGGAGTGGATTATGGTGCACACAGAGATCATTACACAGAAGGAGACTCTAAAATAAATCATACTTTTATTTTTTCTCCAGGTTGACACTCTTTCTCCTTTTCTTTTCCTTATGTATTCCATTTTGCTTCCATTATGTGCCAATACAAAGTCATGGCTGGCAGCTGAGCTGCTCAGCAGAGCTGCAGAGCTCAGTTGTTTTACAGAGTTTTCCTGGCTCTTCTAATGCTTTGCTGTATGATTTGGGAAAAGTTCCTCCTTGCCTCCACTTATGCATTTCCCCACAGTAATAGAGAACATTAATCATCACTGTAAGCTGTTCTGAAGCCTAGAGATGAAAAATGCTCATTATTAATCATATTAATTTATAGGTTATACATTTTCACTTGAACTGTGTAACATATAACCGCTGTTGCGTTGAGTCAGGGTTGGAAAAACATTTTTTTGGCAGAAGAACAGATTCCTAGAGGTAGAAAATTTACTGAGGTAGCTTCTAGTCTTCTCTAACACATGTATAACCTACATATTACTGTGAATTACATTTCTATATAAAACATATTTCTGGGTCCAAAGTTTATACACTGTATATTTTTTCCCCTAGAACTTCTTTATGAATACATTTTCCCTTTTTTTTTTAATTGTACTTTGACTTTATTTACAACTAAGGATTTCCTTTTTGATTTCACAGGCATGTTTTTAAAAAGTAAATAAATCTACAAACTGCAGGGGAATACATTGCAGTTCTTTCTTCCTTTCTCCTGTTGTAAACCAAAGTTATCCAGTTGCAGTCTCATTAGAAGAGAAATCCATAGAGCCATAACACACGCAAAACCAAACAAACCACCTTTGACTTTCACGATTAAGATGCAGATAATGAGAGACTACTTCAACAGCAGTCAGCATGGACCACATATTCACTGCTGTAGTGCCATCACTTCCAGTTACCCAGAAATCAGGGCTCGATGGCCTAAATTTAAGGTTTGTGTTAGTGGTCAATAAATTCTACATCTGTAAATTGTTTTGTGAAATGGTTAATTTTCTTTTTCCTCTCTCACCACTTACCCCCCAGCGCAATGCTCAATGTAGATGCGCAGCCTTAATTGGTTTAGTTGCTAGAAGATAATCTTTTTTTCCCCCTTTCTTGCTGTTGCCTGTTAGCTTAAAGGCTTTTTAGCTGAAGGTTGATAATTATCACTGAGAAGAAACTAGCACATCAGGAGTTCATTTTCCATCTTAGCACTTGTGGCGCTCCTTTGAACTCCTCGCGCCAAACCCGTGTTCCCACTCTGTCACTTTCCTCCCTCCATCATAAAAAGGTCTCAGCAGCCGGCGGCTCCAGCCTTTGCTGGTGGGCAGAAGGCACTGCTTCTCCCGAGCGCTCCTCCAGCATGGACAAATTGCACGAGACGTTGATAAACATGGAAGATGCTTTGGGTTCGGAACACTCCGTCTGCTTATCATCCTGGGACTGGAAAAGTTCCGCTGGCTCTTTCGAGCTGCACCCCATCTCGCCCCCACACAGCTTGTCCCCGACGCCCTCCTTCGAATCCTACTCCTCATCCCCTTGCCCGGCAGCGGCGGAGACCCCCTACGGGAGTGGAGGCAGCAGCCTGGTGGGATACAGCCTGGTGGACTTCCCCCCTGCCTACCTGCCCAGCCCTGGGCAGGCGCGGCTGCCCAAGGGCACCAAGGTGCGGATGTCTGCCCAGCGCCGGAGGAAGGCCAGCGAGCGGGAGAAGCTGCGGATGAGGACCCTGGCCGATGCACTCCACACGCTGCGCAACTACCTGCCCCCCATCTACAGCCAGAGGGGACAGCCCCTCACCAAAATACAGACCCTGAAGTACACCATCAAGTACATCAGCGAACTCACAGAGCTCCTCAACAGCGTCAAGCGGGTGTAGATCCCACCTGGAGCACCTGCCCTGGCACGCTCAGGGTCTTTGCAAACAAAAAACCATCAACATTTCTTCCTCATCAGAGCACGGTGTGAGAGGAGGATGGCGCGAGGGAGGGAGAGCAAGGGCCACCATTGTACATGGGATGCTGGAAGGTGATGTAGGATTGCCTGTAAACCTGAGCTGCAGATTGCTGAGACAGAAGTCTTGCTATTTGCTTTTTTTCATGTCTTTTTTTTTTTTTTTAAATAAGCTTTTGAAAAATATTAAACCTAGTTTGATAGAGAAGTGAAAAAAAAAAAGCCAACTGATCTTCCTAGGATTTACATATCACTGTTCCGATCTTGTTTTATAAGGACAATAGTAAATCCATAGGTGTTAAACTGAATTTCAAAAAAGTAATTGGCAATAACATTATAAGAATACTAAGTGTATTGGTTTGTAGGCACTTTAATACTAGAATGAGGAAGAACATGTATAGTTATTTCAAGTATTGTCTATTTATCCACGTTTCCACTGTACCTAAAAATCAAGAAACTAAGTATTAGTGAGAACATCTTTGTGTGTAAACAATAAATAAATGTGTCATAGTCTGTATCCTGTATTATATATCTGATTGATAGATAAGTAAAATCTAGTGATGACTGCTAAATATTGGAAACTAAATATAAGCAAGCTGATATTTTGTATAGATAAATTGCTGTTAAGTCCTCTCTTCTTTATTAATATATACAGAAGCATATAATATTTCTGTATTTAATGTGTAAAAACCCGCTTTTTCAATGCTGATAAATGCTGGAAGACATTTCTACATCAAAAATATTGAACAAATAAGATTAGGATGAGTTATCATCCTACTTGCTGACATGAAATAAATTAATTCAGGTTTTACAAAGATGCGAAGTTTTATTCTCAAGGTGTACTGAAACCTAGGACTCTTTTTTTCTTTCCCTCTTTCTGTTTGTTTGGAAGGAAATCAGCACAATCATCTTTGTCTGTTTTTTCTTCTAAGGATCAGCTTAAGCTGATTCAGTGCTCTTCTCACGTGGTAGTGGTATGTGTATGTTGGGGCAATCAGCATGAAATTCAGCACTGTTTCAAAAAAGCAGCTACACTCAAATCTACACAGGTAGCACTGTCACTCCGATGTAACTAAATTTAAGAATATCCCATATGCTTCTGTTTTAATTTAACCCAGGCTAGATTTCTTACAAGCTTTAATGTTTTGGCAAGAATATCAGTAGAATAATTTTTAAAGCCATAGAAAATTGTCAAGTTAGAGAAAATTTGATGCACATATGAGATGGCAACCCTAATGTCAGCACAGCTGATCCAGATTTGAGCAGATAAAGAGTCACATAGACAAGGTCAGTCTGGATCTATTTTGCAAGGGATCAAAACAGCACATTGCCCGTGGGATCTTGCACAGAACAATAACTGAGAGACTGATCCCAAGTCTTATCGCAAATGTTCTCATTGTTACTGGTACCTGCTCATCGGGCTGGCAAACCATCAGCAGATGCCCAGAAAGATAGCCCTGTCATTCTGTGATGTTAATTAAAGACGATCATCATTCACAAGTATAGTGGTTGGATATATTGTCTCTGCTTGGGAAGAGTTTTAACCCTGTTCCTTAAATATTCCACAGCTGAAACTACTAGCAGTAACTATGCTTTCCAGCTCTTCAGCTATAGAAGCCTATAGGGTCATGGTTAAAGCAGAGAAACAACAAATTAAAAGAATGTGCTTTCTTTGCTATTTTATTTATGACCTTGGCTGGGCATCCAGCACTGCTGCCTCAGTTTACCCATCTGCAAACCAAGACTGATAACTAATGGCCTCAGAAAGCTACTGGTCACAAAGCTAAGTGATGCTGCATGCAGAAAGAGTGTCCCAGGAGGAGGTACCCTGCGGATTTGAGGTGGCTCAGTCAGCACTTCCCACCACCCCACAGAAAGTGGCAAATGAAGGCCCCAGTGGGCTGTAACCTGTTGGGTGCCTGGGGAGTTCCTTTGCCTCCTTGCAAAACTAAGGTGGAGCAACAGCTCTAGGTAACCCCAAAGGCAAGGCTGTGAGTCTTAGAAGAACATTGTACTGCCTCTGTGCCAGTGACCTAGACCTTGTCTGTGTCTGTTCCCTGGCCCAAGCATTCTAGGGGCTGCTGTCCCAGGCTCCAGCATTACAGGGCTGCATCTAAACTGACTACAGGGAATGAGCTGCACTAAGTCACTCCCTGTGTGGTAACAGGACCAAAGCCCATATCCTAGATAGGGTTAGTTTACTAGACTGTGTTGTACTTATGCACCATTTAGTTTGTTTGATCCCCTTTCAGGGAATCTCTCCTTCCACCTGTGTGGGAGAGTGGGAGTGACTTAAGTGTGGGAGTAGGAGGCAGAGGGAAGTTTAGTACCTGCCTGTGACCAAGATCTCCCAGGATCTGCCACATTTGTTCCTTCCCTCCCCAAAAGAAATTTTTGCTCTGCCTGACATAGTGTATCTCTATAAGCTCCACCTTTGTATTTCTTCCCCTTGGCATGGACATTTCACCGGTCCAGAGAAAATAATGTGAATTATTGTATTCATGGTATAAGAAGGTACAAATCCTGCTGCTATTAAATGTTCTATTTTATTGTTTTTCAACAAAATTTAATACAGGTTAAGGTTCATCTTCTTTTTCCTTTAGGCCCAGGAGTTTAGGATATCTAATGGATATGTAAGAGATCAAGTTATTTCTAATTTTCAGAACTGTAAGGTTCTTAAAGCTCCATTGAATTATAACAGTGATACCACAATAATCCATAGAAGTGAGGCAAAAAAAGTGGAAATCCAGGCTGAAAAAGTTTCACAAGTCACAGAAGTAGAGGATATCTCTCACATACAAGCATTTTCTTTCAACATGGTATTTTAAAAATATGCATGGAAATAAAGCTAGAGTAGCTGAAGGATCATGACTGAGAAATTAAATTACACTCTGCCTAATGGATAGAGTTGTTTCCCATGCTAAAAAGATATAGGAGACTCAACTGGAGTCAGTCCTACACAATTAAAGTAACCCTTCTGTCCCAAAGAGCTCTCCCCTTTTGCAGGTTAACATGTCACTGAAATTCCTTACTCACTTGGAGAGCAAAATATGAATATTAAAAAAGAAATCATCACCACTGAAACATAGTTTTCTATTGCATTCAGTCTTTTCTTACAAGAAATTGGTACATGAAATCATACCCCATGAATAGCCATGAAGATGAGAGGGCAGCAGGACAGTCTTGAAATGCAAAAGAGAAAAGGGGTAGAGTACATTATAAGATCTTGTACAAAAACTAATTAATTGAAATGGATTTTAGAATCTCATGAAAAGTCTCAAGATACAGAAAACTGGCAATTTGAACTATTAGGCTTCACTCAGTTTACTGATGAGATTATTACCATCCTGTTGCTTCCAGAGCTAGTTGCTGCACACAAGTAGATATATTTTGCCCTTTAAACAGATATTTTCAGGCCTTAAAACATACATTTTGCACTGATCCAGAGAGAAACAGCCCAGAAGCAAGTTGAGGGCAAGAGAAATGAGCAAGAGGCACCAAATCTTAGGTGAGATGACTAGATCCCACCAGCTGTTTCCTGAGCAGTTCCTCATGTTCAGAGCTATGCCCTTGCCTCCTTTCTGGGTGAATTACTGAGGGGCTCCAGGTGTAACTGCAGAGACAGAGTGCTAAAAGTTTCAGCAGCCAGGGAAAAAGAGGGATTTCAGTCTCACACCCACCCTTACCCTTTTATTAGGGAAGAAAAAGACATGGCAGAGCAGGCAGTTACATATAATGGATTTTATATCAGTTAACTCCTTTGGTGCCAAGAGTCAGGCAGTGGGTGGTGCTGAAGGGAGCAGTTGCTGCTCTCAGTGATGTGAGAAAAGGCTCTGGATTTCTTCTTCTACCTCAAGGACCAGAAGCTGTTCTGGTGTAGGTGAAAATACATGATGCTGCTTTCTTTAGCAGGAGGCACAGCAATGGATAGGAGGAGGTCTAGCAGGTAGGGTATTAGCCCAAAATTCAGGAGACTAGTACAGCTTCACACTGCAGGGCACGCTTTCCACCTGAATCCAGGAGCATGACAACTTCTCTGCCGACCCTATATAAATGATGCAACAGTGTGTTGCCTGCCAGCAGCACTAATACCTAGACACAGACCCTAAAGCTGGCAAGCAGGCCAAATTCCCTCTGAGGGGGAAGAATAAGTACCTTGGAGAGAATATTCTCCCCAGTTAAAGGATCACACATGGAAGAAACTCCGTGGGCAAGCCCTGGCTCTGTAAGCCACAGAACTCACCCCCCCCCCCCAGCCCCCAAAGCAGAGGGGAGCCTGGGGCTGCCTGAACACAGAGTTCTTTGAAATTCTATGCTGAGGAGCACCATGTAGGTGCCAAGAGGTTTTATGGTGACACATTTGGGCTGCATATAGGTGTGCTTGGGGCAAAGAAAACCTCCTGCAAATGTGTTTCATCCAATGCCTTGGGAGAGCTGCTTATCTGGTAGCTGCCACAGCTCCACATCCCCTCTGACTAGGGATGCCAGGAGCCATCCCCTCCAGCTCTGCCTGGCAGTAGCTAAAAAATACCCCACAGGATTACACACATACATCAGCTTCTAAGGAGCCAGTATCTGACTGTTGCTCCCCAACTTATCTGCCATGCAACCACAAACGATATTATTGCATTTAACAGACAGGAAACCCAATTGTGACAAGAAGTCACAGATCCCAGTAGAGCAGCCTGTTTATGACATGCTATAGAATCAAGTCCATCTGAATCTCCTCCCTGATCAAGCCCCTGACTTTTTGCTTCTTTACATGCCAACATGAGCCCAGCTTTGCTCTATTACAGTACTTGGTGTCATGATAAAGAGAAAAATTCAGCTTACTTATGCTTTAGAGCATTTCTTTCAAAGCACATGCCCTTCTGGCATCCTAACTAACACTATTTAGGTGTTTCTGGACTCACATGCACAAATAAAAGTAGAAATTATATGGGGGAAACTAGTTGAAGACTCAAACTTGTGGCAGAAGCCAAAACTTGAACATAAGCTTCCCAAATCACTCGATCATTGTCAGAACATATTTTCCTCTGGAAAGAGGTGCATTGCATTTACTGAAGACATGGTGATTTCAAAGAAAAAGCAAAGGAATATGCAAAAAATAAGAAAATTAATTGGGCCAGAAAAAATAAATGCCAGTTTTCCTAGTTTTTCAGTATTGATAGTAAGTTGTTGCTGCTTTAAATCACCAAAGGAGTAGAGTTTTAAAATAGTAGCCGTGTCATTGAATGTAGACTATAGTAAATATGAGATCTCTACTTTTCTGTCACTGACGAGATATAAGGTTACTTGTAGCAGTGACTTATCAACATTTATTTGAAATGGAAATAACTATCTGCAGTACATTTCTGTTATTGTTCCAATTTAACTGTAAAAACAAATCACACCATACTTCTCTTTTCCCTTATACTTTTATCATTCACCTGTTGAAATTGAAGAAGACATTAAGCATAAACAAAGAAGATTGATCTGCTTTCAACTCGTGTTAACAGGGATATAAAAATAACATCCCAAATACCAGGGGAAAAGCATGTGGTCATAAAATATCCACTTAAAAGGCAAAGAGGTGTTGACAAAACACTTGAAGATTTTTTATATATATATATATATATATAACCAGGAAGGTAGTTCCTGAATTTTAGTATAAACAGACACCTCTGAGGTAGAAAGAGTATTACCATCATGTCTTTAAAAGATTTTACTGATAGTCAAATGGATTCTGTGTCTCTCACACGTTATTGGAAAATCTGACAAGAAGTTTTAAAAAAATCCTAGTCCAACAATGGAGGGAAATGTCCTTGAATTTTCCCACATATCAAAAAGTTTAATAGATAAGATGATCCTTTACACATCTCATCTTTAAAATGGCACTAAACAAAGGTTTTAGAAGAGCTGAACAGTAGGGCCACAGTGTGCCTGTGTATCACCTTGGATGAAAATAAATGAAAGTGCCTTAGACGACATTGTAAATACCAGATTTCTATTACTGAGTGATGTTGTCCTTTATTCATGGTTTGAAGAAAGGGATTGCAAACTCAGGAAGCCACAACTGAGACAGAGTTAACAGTACTGAAACAGGCTGCCCAACTGCATACTTGGTTCTCACAGCAGTCTCTAGTTGATATATTTTGCCCCACACAGAGCTGTAAGAGAGGAGAAGGTGGCTCAGGCTGCCTGGGGCAGCCTACACTGTGTGTAGCCTGCTCTATGGAAAACCAGTCTTGATGCAGAGCTATGGCCTTGATACATCCTCATCATGAAGCCCACACACATTTTTCCAGAAATGACAGTAACATATCTACTACAGATGTGCTTAGCAGGCAACTAGAAGACAAACAACACTTACAAATATGAGCTGTAATTATAGCACAAACTGTTTAGTGAGATCTCCATACAGGTATTGTAACAACAGAGATACAATCTTTTCAACGCCGTGCTTTCTCACAAAGTGCAAATAGATTCACAAAATAGTTTCTTGCTCAAGTTAGCCTTTACAGAAATTCCCCGTAGTAGAATTCTCTTTAATATAAAGTTAAAAAGCAGACACCCATTATTGTCTATTTAGCCTAAGGGATAATGATTCATACTAAGCAATATTTTTTCTTAGAACAGGGAAATAAAATATTGTATCTGAACTGTTTTCATACCACTGTTCAGACGCAAAGAAGAAATGAAGAAATTTTTCTCCCATTAAAAAAGAGACAGGAAAATCTGACAGGAGCTCATAAGCATCATGTTCTCAAGGTAAGGAAGAATCCTTAACACTTTGCAGATAGTAGTAATGATAGTACACAGATTCTATTACAAGTCTTTACTAAAAGCTCATTTTCGTGTAGGTTGGTTGACAGCATACTCAGCTAAGCAGTCACTGATGCTACCTGTGAGCAATTTTACTCCACCTAGGGAAGGCAACTTGACATTGCAGAGTCACAACACTCCTGCAAGATTCGGTTTATGGCTTTTCTGTCAACACTACAGAATCAAGCGTGTTCATCCCCGTCTTGCTCCAAAAAACCCACTTTCACTTACTGACATTAAGCTCTCTGCAATTCTTTGTTCATACTGAAGCTTAAAAAAACAAAACAACCTCAAAGTGATTTACAATTGACTTCACACTTGCTGCCAACCTTTCTACCCTACCCCAAAACAGATGATTCCAACTGCAAAGTGACACAAGTTTTGGACATGTTAGCTGAGCAGACTAGGTCAGATGCAAGTCACACAAAAGACTAAGAGTTTAATGCTGTAGAGGAACAGAGGAGAGCAGCACACAACTTAAACACAAAGTTACATCCAATACTGGTTAGCAGACCCCTTTCTCAGTAGACACTGCCAGTGTATTTTCCCATCAGATGCTGTTGAAATTATTTGATTTGTGAATCTGGGCAGCAGGCTGTGCTCACTTAGGTCACCTAATTGCAACTTCACAAAAATAAGTTCTTCTTTAGTCTCTGTCAGAAGTCAGTGCAGCCACCTGAAGGGAGAAGTACACAGAACTCTTACACTACAACAGCAGTACGCCTGGTGTTTCAGTAGTGTAATTTAAGATTGATGCCTACCTACGCTAGTTGTTTTCCTTTCTAAAAAGCACTGCTCCAGATGACACTTGTCCATGCAGATGTGGTTCTGCACTGCGGGCTGATGAGATATTTCAGCTTTTAATTCTCTGTACAGCAGAGACTATCATCTGACACAGCTCGTGAGAGCACATGCCATAGTGCTGAGCAAAGTGACTTGAGAAGTGCCTGCTTTCTTACCAAGTCTGTGTTTCCCAGGATTGCATCTCCGTGGACAAAGAAAGTCTAAAGGCTGTTGCTTGGTGTTGCAGACCACCACACTGCAGTGGAAATACAGCTACAAGACAAGAATATTCACATCATGTTTAGGGAAGTCTTATTTGGCATTCCATGTGTACTGACCCCAAAGGATATGAAGGTTGTGGGAAGGTGAGGGTTTGCCTGTTCTCCCAGGCAACTAACAAAAAGACAAGGGGAAAATGGCCTCAAGTTGTGCCAGGAGTGGTTCAGGTCAGATATTAGGAAAATTTTTTTCACTGAAAGAGTGGTTAAGCATCAGAACAGGCTCCCCAGGGAAGTGGTGGAGTCGCTATACCTGGGAGGGTTCAAAAAATGAGTAGATGTGGCACTCTGCAATATGGTTTAGTGAGCATGATGGTATTCAGTCAGAGGTTGGACTTGAGGAGCTTAGAGGTCTTTTCCAACCTAATGATTCTATAATTCTGTTCTATGAACTGAACACTTAAGTGGCTGGCCTTTATTCACTCCTCTTAGAACGTTATACCTTCAAGGAGATGGCCAATAGCCCCAGGCACACCTGGCCACCTAAGGGCTTACACAGCATTGGCTGCAGGCACCACTCCAGACTCACCTGTTGGGACTGCCAACAGTTCATAACAGAACACAGAGACATCTCACCTGCTCTTGTAACAGAGTTGAGTTCTGTACAAAGGTGAACATCCTCACTTCAAATCTCTTTAGGTGTTGAGGAAATTCTACTCTGAGACTGTAATTAACTTCATGGAAGACAGTTCTGTAGGAGTCTTTGTTGTTTTCACACCTTTTTGGGAAAGTGAAAGAAAATGTTCTTAATCTAAACCTTCAACTAGATCTTTAAACACAGCAAGGAGGTGAGATACAGGGGACCTTCCTTCTGTTTGCCTTGACCCACAGGGGAATGGATAGAGCCTCCCCAGCTCATGATTCCTGTTTTTGGCCAAAGTCAGGGGTATTTCTTGTTCTTTCTTTCCAGCTGTTAGCTAGAAGCACTTCTGGCCACCTCCATGACCTGCTGCCACCAGAAGGCACAGCCGCTGTGCTGACACCAACACGGGCCCCATGGCCTAGCAGCCACTGCCCATCAGGGCAGAACAATGCATCCAAGCTGACTTCTATCCTCTTCCCCTTTCCTCCCACCTAAAGTACAGGACTTTGTACTGAACAGTTACCAAACAGAGGAGGGAAGCCCTCCTTACCCATTTATAAGGATGGGCCACTGTGGAAGGCTGTTTTGGCTTTGGGATTTTGTAGCCCAACAGTCATCCAGGTTGAGGTCCAGTCTTGCATCTTTAGGCTGGAGCAGTTCAACTTCAAAATACAGTGCCTCTCTCAGGTATTTTACCACAGGATATTCTGATTCCTGGTAGGGTTCTGAATAGGATTTCTCTAAAAGAGAGCATTGATAGAGTTTTGGTTTTGCAGAGGAAATATTCAGAAACTTTTTGCTTCACTCTTCTTTTCATCACCATTTACTCTGGCACAGTAATGCAAAATTTGGGACAACAAATCAAAACAGAATGACAGAAAAGTAAAATCCAGCAATGAAAGTGAAAATCAACTGTTTTCCTTGGCGTTGAGGATCCATAATTGAGACACTCCTGCTGCAAAAATCCATTAGATTAAGATGCTAATTCAAAACTACCTTAGTAAAGGTACTGAGAAGGAAAAAACAGTAGAAAAATTCATCAAGGCCACTCCAGTCAGGGCAAACATTTGGTTAAGGCTTCAGTCAGCCCTTTCTGCTATTATAGGTATCATTTTACAGCAGTATTGCATGTAGCTTCTTTCGCTGGCACAGGTTACAACTACTTTGGTCAGTGCTAAGCCACCTTAGCAACACTTAGGAAATGACAGGGGAGAGAAGCTGACATCACAGCCACTACACAAAACTCATATCATGCCCAGACCAAGCAGGAAAAACCATACATGCATCAGTGATGCTAGGTCTGTTCCACTACAGTTCCACTACAGTTATTTGGCCATTTATCTGCATTCTGGAATGGAAACCCCCTGTTAGAGGCCTTAAAAAGGTTTTCACCTGATCCTTTAAGATATTCAAAATAGTCCCTGGCAACCTGTTCTAGGTGGCCCTGCTTGAGCAGAGTGGATAGATAAGATCACCTTCAGGTCCCTTCCAATTTCAGCCATTCAGTGATTCTGTATAGTCTAATTGTAAATGTTACCTTTGAAGAGCTTCAGCGAAAGAGCGAGAGAGCCAAACCCTGGCTTAACATGAGGCAGTGGGTTCTTCTTAGATTCGTATCGGACATCAACAGCCTGCCTGACTGCATATGAGCAGACAAATGCCAGCCTGAGAGAAGAGGTTTAACATTAGATTTTTACAAGCAAAATAACACATACAACCTTCTTTTAGGGAATGACACTTACCGGTATACTGGTGTATCATTGCCAGGTCTGAAATAGAGTACCTCATTCTCATATGTCATAGTCGTGCTGTTGAACTGAAAAGATACACATCATTACAAACAGGACAATCCCATTAGAGTTTACTTTGTGTTTGACACAAAATCTACATCCCTTCACTTAACTGGCAGATTGCACTGAGCAGAGAACACTTAGAAATGGCCAGACTAGCCAACAGCCTTATGTTTACTGAACTAAAGTTGACCGTAGCAGGCAGATATGCCATAGCCAAGAAGAAAGATTATTAGCTTGAATATGACATAACACCCCAGAAGGGGAGTACATAAGGCCTGAGAAAAGGATCAGCTGTTGCTGTTCACTGAATCAGTGTATAGAATGAGATTCAACACTGCAGAAACAAGCTGCTTTTATGATGACCTGAATTTGAGTGTGTTCCGATCTTATGTTATTTTGTCTGTTTTCTATGTATACAGTACATAGGTGTAGCAACAGTGCCCACACTAGTCTTTGTCCACACAGTCATTAGTAACACCTAAACAGTTTCTACAAGGCATATGAATGTATCAACAGCATAAACTTGCATTCAAGTCCCCTACTAAACAACTCAGAGGCGTCAAACTGAAGGCTAGTTTCAGAAAGCACCTATCACCTTGAAAAACTTTTTCTTTTTTCCCAATAAGAACTTCTGCCCAACTGAATTTAGTACCCTTGGAGAGAGAGCGTAGATGTACTACTTAACAAAAAGTCAGCTATGACTTTCTCACAGCTTCTGCTCAACTCTGAACCTCTGTCCATTCTAGCAATAACCCCATTCCAGTGTAGAGTAAACTTCATGTGACTAAATCCTTACCTTTCTAATTGTTCCACAAGTGTTCACACTGAACTTGAAGGTTGCAGTCTTCTCTGTCACTAGACTGGGTTTGCACTGTCTGTCCCTCAAGACAAGCAGACTAATGTCCAAGTCTGCAATACCTACCATTTTTATTGCAGTAATAATCACAGTGCCATTGGGCAGGCATTCTGAAAGAGAAATCTACATGTTCACACAAATCAGGACCCAAACTCATTTTGTAGTCTAACAATAAAGAGATTCTTCACAGATTTTCTAGCAAGTTCTTTGGCAGCTCACAAGGAACTCTTACCCTCTTTCAAAAGGGTTTTTCTAGCCAATACTCAGGACATTTAATACTGATGAGTAACTTTAGAATGACTAATTTATATGCTGATTCTCCCCATGCCCCACCAAAAACCCCATTTCATTCAACTTTCAAAAGAGCCACAAAAACCCTATAAAAAAAGCTTCATGATGTTGGAGGTGAGGGGAAGTAAAGTTTCCCACCTCCTTCCCCTGCTCCCATACTAGGCAGGATAGTCACTACAATATGTAATTTGACTTGCCTCGTTGCATATTAATTGGTAGGAAATCTGACAGCCAAATAGAGTGCCATACAAGCATAAGCCCTAGAAACATTTCAGACTACTTGACTTAGTTTTGGAACTCAAATAACATTAATAGCTAATTCCCAAAATGCTATTACGTATTAGCTCTGAAGGTGAAAATCTGCAGGAAACTGAGAAGTCCCTCCTATTAGCCAAGGTGATGCCATCCTTCAAGGTTAAGTAGAGTGAAGCTTTTATTCCAGAAGTATGAAAGCCCTAGAGATGACAATCATGGGTTAAACAAGAGAATAAAGACACTGTTCAACTAAAGCATTCAAAAACTGAGAGGGCAGGTTATGACAAGGCAAAGGTAATGGTGCTTGAGCAAAGACAAATTCTCAGGCTATATCTTTTTAATCCAGAAGCTCACACAGTGAGCTTTTTCAGTTGTTTTGCAATAGAATGCAATACAAACTCCACTGCATGTACAGTTGTCTTTAAAAGTGCTCAGCCTTAGAGTACAAGCAGAACATGTTTTTTTTTCTTGCCTATTTCTGCCAGCGTTAACCAAGGGAAACTAAAGTGTTCTTCCAAGGGCAGAAAATAATCCTCCATTATTCCTTTGAAGTTTGTCTCAAAGGGAAGTTTTATTTCACCTTCAAGGACATACTGTATCATGTTGATATTACACAGCTAGAGCATGCCTTTTAATTGCCACATGCTGGAACCCTTACCTCATAGTTCACATGGGGAGAAAGGAAAGGGACAGAGATTGCCAAGTGAGTGCCGTTGTCCCTCAGACTGTAGTTGTACTTCTGTGCTGCCTCTGGGGTCAGGTGCCAGTCTGCGATGAAGGGTAGCCAGTTTTGGTCCACATTCCCACGAGTGATAATGAGATGAAGGTTCCTCCCATCACAAAATCCTCTCACACTGGGCAGTACTGTAAGAGGGCCAAGAGTCAGCCAACATGCTAGCTGTGATCACTTTATCACAGCTATTTGGGACTGACAGTTGAAAGTAGCCCAGTTAACAGCAGAGTTCATAGCCAGGCTGGTACAGTTTTGCCCAAGTTCCACTAAGTTTACCTGCATCTCTCACAGTTGACACTGTTATGACTGGGACAGTGAAGGTCTCCCTTGATGGACGGGTAATGAATGCAAGTGTGACATTCAGGGTGTATGCTCTCATGTTGTCTCTCACATACTAGGAAAACCATATTTAGACATGAAAAATCACCAAGTGATATCATCATCTCTATACCATGATATGGCACAGTGTCTTAGTACACACCTCTTTCTTAATGCTTGGTGCATCAAGTGGGACTTGTATTATGTACGCTTTGCTTCCATTAGAATATCTGGTCCTGTATATTATATATCCATACTGAACAGCTTGAGGTACAGTAAGAGTTACTCCCTCAATGGTTAAGTTCATAAGCTCCACATCTGGGAGGAATGTTCCCACTGTCACATTCATTAACCTTGTACTCAGATTTGAATCTGAAAAGGAAAATAACATTAAGCTCTTAAGAGTACCAAAACCTTGAATAAATTCAATGTTCAGCTACTTACTGTTGGTTATAGCAAGTTCTACTTTTTCAAATGGTGTTTCTATTTCCTTGATGATAGTATGTCTAGTTAGTCCCCATTTGTTGTCTTCCCACTGGTGTTCCAGGAACAGGTTGATGGTGTATTTTGCCCCAAGCTGTCCACTGCTCACAGAAGTCTAGAATTTCAAACCAGCACCCTTTAGTATAGCATGATTTTACAGGAAGTTATATTGAAGCGTCTCAAGGTCAGCTAAAGGCATAGCTCCAAGCAATTACTCTTCTCTGCTCAGGAATCATGAACTTTTGTATCCCTGTGAATTTAGATTATCTCAGAATACTCAGAAGGTTTCCATTGGAAAATTGCCTCCCACTCCCAAGTTTCAAAGCAGCAGGGGACTATTTCACAGTGAAAGGGCTTCTCCTGCAACTTCCTTGGAACTTCAGTTGTTATATTTGCCCAGAACTCAGTTCACTCCAAACAACTAGACTTAGATGTATAGTCTCAGCCCATCCTAATATCACACGGTCTGCTGGACAAATGGGTTGTTCCCATTCTCTTAAGTGGTCTGTGTAAAATACAGCGGAACCCATTGCATGCTTTACAGTCCTGTTAGGACTGTCTCCAAGGAGTATGACATCAGGACTAATAGGTGAAAGCTCTGTGTTAGCCCGAGGAAAGAGACAAATCAATAGTTCTGTGTAGGATTGTGTCCATCTGTGTTTGCAAGAAAAGAAATTCTTCATAAAGTGGTGCTTACAAAAGCTATCTTTGGTCAGGGCTTCTGGAGTTTTTAATAAACCCTTTGTTCTCCCTCATGCCCATCCTTCATTTGAAAGGAACGAGATGAAGAATTATTCCTCCTCAAAAAACAAACAAACCCAGAAACAACAAAAAAAACCCCAAAAGCCAGAATATTGCTTGCCCAGTACCTGATGTAAGTCACTAACCTTATAATAGCCTCCTTCTGCACCTATTGGAATCTTCATCATAATTGCATTTAAGTCATTCGATAACACATATTTCCTGGAAGCCATTTCTTTAGCAGAGAGTTTGTGTAGATCCACACCAGCTTCCACAAACACATCCTTAAAGCTAGTTGCTCCAGCAGAGAGTGGTGGAAAATACTTTGGAACAGTCCAGGTGATTGTTTTGTTAGTGTAATCCCCACCACCTTAGGGACAAGATATGAAAGCTGTCACCTTATTACTCTAGTTTTAAGCCTTTCCCTGCACATTTCAGCACTGGAGAAGGGTACCACGTTTCTTACCTACAGGACATGCCACAGTAGTGTCCACCATCAGGATCATCCATCGATGTTTATAAAATGTACTGGATCTCACCACAGAAAAGTTAATTCCCTGATCCTGTAGGAAGAGATCTGGTTGGACCTGCACAGCCTGGTAGCTTGCTGGGCCAGAAGGAGCATACCAACCTCAACCAGCTGAACTTGTGCAGCAGTGTGTGGTATTCGCAGCACAACCCTGGTGTCTGTGGTGTTGAGTCCATAACCTGCACTCCAAGCATCGCTCACAAGCAGAGCCTTTTTTTCTTCTGGCTGATGAAATGTTATTTGCCATATCGAGGCTTCTTCTGCTTTTGCCTACCAGAGAAATTCATCAATAGTTTAAACATGATGTTCAAAGCAACAGATTTACTATATCGAATGACTTATTATATTGAATTGCCCAGCAGTTTTGTTGCCTTTAAATACTTCTGGTGGGATACCCCTCCAGCTTTACCCCCACACACCTCCCAAAGACTTTCCATGTGAAGAGCAACAGATTAATTGCACTGCAGCATTGCAAATACAGGGTCCAAGAACAAAAAAAACTCTCCACAGTTCTCTTCTGGGCCATGGGGTCTTAAAGACAGTTTTTGTTGCACAGTCTCTTACCTAGGGAAGACTTGATTTCGTCCTTGGAGACATAGTCTACAGCTGCCTATATTTCTAACCTATACAAATATACTAAAACCACCTGGTACAGAAGTTTTCCTCTTCCTATTTAAGTACTTTTTGAAAGGACATTTTGTATTGTGTGGTTACAGAATAGAGGAATGGTTGTGCCAGAGGTAGCACTAGCTTTCACTAGGAAGAAAACCTGTAGTTTTACTTCTGGAAAGACAAGACTCCAGTCCTCAGGTGCATCTCGAATGAAGTCTTTTATAGGTTGTGGAACCTCCTTCCTGACAGAAACCTGAAGGAAAAAAGCATCTGTAAGGGGTTTGCTGATAGCACTTGTTTCCTTGTCTTCAACACCCTACAAGTTGTTTTCAATAGAAACCACCACTTCCTAGATGGAGATGCCATCATGTTATGTGTTATCTACAGTCTGCTTGATTTCAGTTTCTTTTTATTTTCTGCCTGTATTCTAATTTCTATTAGTTAAGACCAGGAGTTTGTTCTTGACTCCCATGTCCTCTTCCAAGAGGAGTCTATTTCCACCTCTGCATTCCTCTTCAGCAAATTCAGCGGGTAAATTTCCTTCAGAAAGTATACATGGATTTGTTGAGGCAATATTTAGTGAGTTCAATCCATTAGCTTAACCGTTTGCATACCATTTCACAACTTTATTAGCTATTAGGGCTCACAAGTAGGCTATACAAACATAATATAAATGCATCACTAAACTCAAGCAGCATGCTGTGCATTCACTAGTGATCTCTTCATGGTGGAGCAGTCTGAAGCTGATTAGATGCTAGGAATATGTATTGGAAAGAAAATCCATGAGAAAATCTTACAGTACTTACCTCTTTACTTTTAGTACTTTCTCATAAGTACTTACCTCCATGTAGTTACGTTCACATACTAACTCTCTCAAACTCCATGGACCATAATGGCAACTTGCACTTTTCAGATGAGATGTAGCATTTTTCATATCAGGAGTGCGAGATGCTTTGATTTGTATAGTTACTGTGAATACATCTTTCTGCATGGACAAGGGGAAGATTTGCTCGTTACTCTGATTTTTTTCCTAGTTAGGCACCGCCTACTCTCATGACCTAAAAGTAAATTACAAAACTCACCCACCAGCCTCAGAAGAAAAGCACGACTCCATAGCGAAGCATTATCACTTTAACTGAACTCCATAAGATATATGTATATAGCTGTATAGCTACACAACAACAAAAATACTTTGGGCAGCACCTTTGTCCTTTTGCAAGGCTCAGAATTGGACAAAAAAAACCCAAACAAACAAACTAAAAATCAAACCAAACCCCAAACAACAACAAATCAACCAAACCTAGACTATAGCTGGTTTTATGACATAGTAGCAATGAGCCAGCAAAACAAAACAGCCTAAGCTTGAGTTTTTACCCTGAGCTGTCTCAGACACTAAACAATATTAGGGCAGAGTGCAACACAGCTGCCAGACAGAACTCCTTATTCCAAAAGAAAGCAGTTGCCCTTCAAGGGCACATGATATACTCCATGTGTTCATCTGTAGGCCATCCAAAAGTCAGTACCATGAAATATACTCAGATCTCTGGATAAATTTGAAAAGAACTCAATAATTTTCTGCTAATAGATGTTCAAGACATTATGACACTTCAATTAATGCCTATCAATAATTTTGTCATCTTTCACATAAAGGTCATATACAACAGCACTATGGTCCAAGTGTTTACAACAGACTTACCTCTAAGTGAGAATGGCAGCTTGCTGCAGAAGCACGAAACTCAATGCTACTCCAATTGCTGTAAGTTACTGTATAGCCACACTGTGCTGCCATGGCCTCATCCAGCTCCCAGGCTATGCCAGACTGATCTACGGGCAATTAGTGAAGAGCTGTATTAACATGTATAACTTCTGCTCTGCAAACTCCTTGAGCAACCTGCCCTTGCCCCAGAGTTCAGCTGAACCTGCTCTCATACAGCCCAGCTGCATATCCTGGGCTCAGAGAACTGCAAAGAGAGCTGAGACAAAGTCTATGGAAAGAAAGAAAGGTAAAATTATAGACATGCTAGGACGGGGAACACTTGAAGCTCAAGAACTGAAGATGGAAAAAACCAAACAAACCAAAATCACCAACATGGAAAGATTAAATCCTAAAGGGGCAAACCCCACAGTAATCTCAGAACAGTCAGTTAGGTCATCAGGGTCAAAGCTGTCAGGATTGACAGACAACAACCTAGCAACACCAGGAGGTGACCTGTGGCTGGCACAGGCCCATGTTTTTCTGCCTGCCTGGCCAGCAGAGTTTTCAGGAGACAATCTACCAGGATGATGAACAGCTTGGATTTTTTTTTAGTCTACCAAATTGTGTTTGTGATTTTGAGCTTTTTATCATTTTCTATTTTAGTTGTTTTGGGATTTTTTTCTTCCAAAAATAATTGCTTTATGCTTTTAAGATGTATATAATTGCAGCTGCAGTGTCTTTGTATATGAATGAAGGTGCCTGAACAAAGAAAATATTTCAAACGTTTTTTGACAAAAGTTAACATTCTAGAAAACTGGATGTTATGGATTATACATAGTTAGGCAGATAATTAGTATGGAGAACTAGTTCAAGGCCACATTTACATTTTATACATGTAATATCTTAGAGCAGGTGTTTATAGCCTAAAAGCTATCTCACTGTGCCCTTTCAGGGCATTCTGTGGCACTTTTCACTCAAATGCATCACTTGCTGACTACTAAGCCCATAGCTAGAGGGCCTAGCTAATTTTTCTTAAATTTCATTAAGTATTTATTTGGCTCCACCAAGCTGTAAGCCAAGAAGGTGAAAAGCCACTAATGCAAAAGTCAGTAATGTAGTGCCAGCTGCAAGTAGTGAATTTTCAGAATAGTATGTGCTGTTATTGGAGAACTTCAGGAAGGAAATACATTGGCATTGATATGCCTAGAAACTACTGTGAGCATTTTAATTTGAGTTCAAAGGTAGCAATACCAAGTCTACTCATGGCTAAATTATCACAGAACAAGTCTACAGGATAGATTATACAGAAATCAAGGTATCATTTGGCTTTACTTAAAACAAGGTCCAACCTACTAAGTCCTATGACATTAAAATAATCCAGGACCTCAGAGAACTTTAAACATTTCACCATGTGTAATTCCCTCTCCAAGTTTTTCTATATCAACTTACCAACAACAGAAAAAGATAAGTATTTGTCCTCAAAGTATTCTGCACTCAGTGTTATCCGCAGAAGGTTCCCCAAGCACTCCAATCTCATGGGTCCTGCATTCAATGCATAGAAAGGCTGGTATGTAGGGGATTGAAAATACGATACAAACAAATCTGCTGCTTCCCAGATTGCTCTATAAAGTCAGTGTTGTGACAGTCATACACTAGCATCTCTGGTCAGGAAGTGATAGAGATTGTGTTTATACTGGCAATAATTCCAGGAGAAAAGCTAGCTCCGAAATTAGTATCCTAGTAGTAACTGTGCCTGATCATCTGCCAATGCTACCTGCAACAGTCAGTCAGTCATGGAAACAGGATTTTGGAACAGGGTCAAAAAGGTACTAGATTGGCTGCCCCAATCTGAACACCTTAAATTAAATAAAACAGAATATGAAAGTCCCACACACTCCTGAAAGGAAAAAAAACCAACCCCTAAACCAAAAAATCCCAATTAAAAAAAAAAAAAACAAAACACAAAACCACAAACAAATCACAAAACAACAAAAAAACCCAACAAAACCCCCTCCACCTCTACACATCTATTCACAAGAGGAGCCACAAGTCAGTCTGCGTAGGAAGCAGCCACATCAGCTGTCCATTAGCCTACTCTGGACACTTGCCCAAGTACCAGTACCAGAAGCCAGCTCCTCATACTGGGAAAAGACCACACAGGAGCAAAGAAGATGGCTTAAGAAGCTCCAGTCCCAAGCCATGACCACAGCACAACCCAGGCTACAGCTCTCAAACCTCTTAGAGGCAGGAAGCAAGTATTCAGTACTTGTTACTGGAGTCAGGAAGTAGAAGCATTTGCTTAATATGGCAATATATAAACCTAAAGAGTGTCCACAAGTAGAACCCTGCATGTTTGGAACTTCTCAGGGAAACGTGCAAGTAAAGCTGCCACAAGAGCTTCAGACTCTTCAGAAACACACACATAAACACATATATCACCTATGCAAAGGCCTGGAAACTGATGTGAAATCAGTTTATAGCAGCATTACCTGGTCTGTCCTGGGTCCATACTTCAGAGATGAATATACCTATTAGTAGCACTCTGTAAAAGAAGACAGGGATTAGCAGCAGCTTCAGCTACGATAACAGCTTGCTAACATGTTTCTTGCTTAGAAAGATCTAGTCTGAATCTTATATTAGTATGACGTTTAGAGCAACAGCTTTAGACTCAGAAATCAGAAAAAGGGATTTTCATAGTCGCATCTAGAAAAGGTAAGACAATTTATGTTTAGCAGCCATAGAATTCTCACCTCTGCACCAGCCTCAGCTTCATTGCGCATTTGCTCAGCATCTACTTGTGGTTTTTTTTCCTTTATAGTCCCACACAAACAAAAATCACCTTTGTGATCTGAAGCTTTACATAGAAATCAAAACACTTCTCAGTCTTGGTTTAAATAAAAAGGCTACCACCTTTATACCGACGAAGCTCCTCAGCTGTTTACCCTCCTAATTATGAACCTCTAATTCACATCACCTGATTATTGGCTTTACTGATTAAATCTGCTCCTGTTTTGGTCCCTAGGTCTCCCTATTTTTATATGGTTGCCAGTTCCTAACTATGAGGTTTTCAGGGGATAGGATAATTGGTGCTGTTGTGGTAAATCATGAGGTAATCCCTGTTTTGGAGTTACTGTGCTACATCCTGTGTGGTGGGCTGACCCTGGCTGAGTTGCAGGTGTTCACTAAAACCTCTCTGTCACTGCCCTTCTCAGCTGGACAGTGGAGGAAAAATATAAGGAAAGGCTCATGGGTTGAGATAAAGACAGGGAGAGATCACTCGCCAACGACTGCTGTGGGCAGAACAGACTTGACTTGGGGAAATTAGCTTAATTTATTGCCAATCAAATCAACCTGGGATAATAAAACACAAAAACTAGATCTTAAAATCATCTTCCCCTCACCCCTCCCTTCTTCCTAGACTCAACTTCACTCCCAGTTTCTCTCTCTCCTCCCCATCAGCAGCACAGGGGTACAGGGAATGAGGGCTGTGGTTGATTCATCACATGTCTCTCTGCTCCTTCTTCCTCAGAGGAGGACTCCTCACACTCTTCCCCTGCTCCAGTGTGGGGTCCCTTCCATAGGAGACAGTCCTCCATGAACTTCTCCAACATGAGTCCTTCCCATGGGCTGCAATTCTTCACAAACTGCTCCAACGTGGATCTCTTTCCATGGGATGCAGTCCTTCAGGCACAGACTGCTCCAGCATGGGATGCCTGCAGGGTCACAAGTTCCACCAGCAACCCTTCTCCAGCAAGGGCTCCTCTCTCCATGGTCCACAGTTCCTGCCAGGAGCCTACTCCAGTGTGGGCTTCCTATCAGGTCACTGCCTCCTTTGGGCATGAACCTACCCCAGGCTGCAGGTGGATCTCTGTGACCCCCTTGACCTCCATGAGCTTCAGGGGCACAGCTGCCTCACCAAGGTCTGTACCACGGGCTGCAGGGGAATCTCTGCTTTGGTGCCTGGGGCACCTCCTGCCTCTCCTTCTGCACTGACCTTGGGGTCTGCAGGGTTGTTGATCTCACATATTCTCACTCCTCTCTTGTGGCTGCACTTGCATAGGGTCTTTTTCCTCTTCTTAACTTTGTTATCCCAGAGGCACTTACCACCATCACTTACAGGCTCGGCCTTGGTCAGCAGTGGGTCCATCCTGGCTGGCATTGGCTCTGCCGGACATGGGAGAAGCCAAGCTTCTGGCAACTTTGCACAGAAGCCACCACTGTAGCCCCTCTGCTGTGAAAATCTTGCCACTCAAAGCCAATACACCCTGTCTCCTCTGTGGAGGATTTTGCATAGCCTTCCCTGGACAGCTGAAGTCTGCCAGAGGTAAATGTATAAAATGCAGTTTTAAGGCAATTGGATTAACAAAATAGAGAAGGAACTGTTAACCTTTAAGGTGAGATGTCTAACAGTAAAAGGGAACACAGTTGGAGACTGACGGGTGTCACAAACTAAATGAAGAACTCTCTTATTAGGTGATCTGTGGGACACCTAGAGCAGAAATCATCCTCAAATTTGGAGAAAATTAACCCAAGAACTGCAGAGAAGTGAATCTGACCACAAGCAGATCTGAGAAAAAGACCCTGCCTTTGCCACATGCTGAAGGTAGAGAAGTTATACCTTTGGCCCTGAGCCCAGATCAGTGATGGTTTCTCACCGTCAGCATGAGCGCACTCTGGTCACCATAAATGATGTGTGGGAGTGCAATGTTCCTGGAGCTGCTAAGCTGAGCTGCTGCTGGTCAGAAGGTGGCCAGGTCACAGAGTGAGCACAGGGGTTAGTGTGGTCTCCATTCACATTGTCTGTAAGTGTTGAGCACTACTGGTGTGTAATTATAGCCACATCAACAGCATAGCTGCAATGTTGTTTATGTAATAAAGTGTGCTAGGATTCAGTATTCCTTCTCTTGGTCATAATTCAGTTCAGCTGTCATTTTCTCAAACCCTTTAATTTTCCTTTTTTTTTTTTTTTTTTTTTTTGTGCATGCATCTATTTTGTAGAAGCTTTACCAAGATTTAAGGAATATTTATCTTTCACATGTCAAGTTGCCCCAGGTGAGGTTTAGATTGGATATCAGGAAAAATTTATCTACCAAAAGGGTTGCCAAATATTGGAACAGGCTGCCCAGAGAAGTGGTTGAGTCACCATCCCTGGAGGTATTTAAAAGGGATGTAGATGTGGCACTTAAGGACATGGTTTAGTGATGGACTTGTCAGTGCAGGGTTAACGGTTGGACTCGATGATCTGAGAGGTTTTTTCCAACTCAAATAATTCCATGATTCTGTGATTCTATGTCAGCATGTGTTGTTCTTCTGTTAGAAACACCTTTGCCAAGAGAAGCTTGGCAGCAATTTCTAAGGAGTGCTCAGAATTGCCCACATCCCTCTCTCACTATATGTTTGCTATCGAGACTAACCTTATATTGGGGATTCTTCTGTCCTAAGCTTATGCCTGTGACATTTGGGGTTTCCTCACTCCGTTGCCCATGAGAAGGCTGCAGGAGCCGCAGGTCTGGAGGATTTATTTGTAATTAACCTCGATGTCCTGGAGAGGGAGCCGGAGGATCTTCCAGATGCTCGCTCCGCTCCGGTACCTTCCCGGGAGCGCAGCCGGGGCAGCGGCTGCTGTTCAGGATTCGTTCTTAAACATAAACCAGATCGCAAACGGTCTTTTAAAATAGACGTGTATTTGTGCTGCTGTCACGGATAACCTCATTACACCAGTCCCACATCTTCAAAAGTATAAAAAAAGTTAACTGAATGTGAAACCCAAAGTTTGCTGTGCTCCAAAACGCTGGATTTTACTCCAGAAACAAGTGTTATCCCCAGCTGGTTTGTGTTGCAGTTGTTTTCTTCTGAAATTCACTATACAATAAATTTTTAACTTTACAGAGAGTTTTCCTGAGAAGCACTAGCCAACAAGGATACTATATAAATAATGGGTTATACTAAATAAACCCATGATCAGGCAGTCAGGGCTTAAATATTGGATAGCATGTCCCTGTTTGTTATTGTTGGAGCTGAGACCATTTGAGTTATGGCTTTGTCTTACTGTGCAGTATGCATTCACAATACTACAGAAAGGTTATTCCACTTTTCCAAAACTTGATTATAGGTACCACCAGGAAAGTGCCTCAGATTTCCTCCAGTTTTCTTCAACTCCACTTAACACTTGAAGCAGATCTTCATTGTTGACAAATACATCCCAAATAATGGTAACCTTGACACACGGTAAGTGCCAAGGTTGCCTGTGTTTTTTCAACCCAAACAGATTCCAGCCATGTTTCCCCTAATCCTTCGACCTGCCAATACCCTCATGCAGGCTGAGGTTACTGAGCAAAGTGGAATCCTGAGGTGTCTTATTCCCTCTGTGCAATTTAAACAGGATCACGATAACTAGCAACCATATACTGGAAAGGGAGAAGAATTATCCTGCTACAACACAGCCTTATCACAGTGTTACTGAAAGCATTACCTATCTAGTTTACCCACATAGACACTCTTTATTTCCTTATTTATTTATTCATTTTTTTTTACCAATCAAATGTAGATTAATTCCTAAACACTTTTATGTTTCTGGGTTGTTGTAGAGGGGTTTTAATTTTTGTTAGTATGCAGCACATGTCTTGGACCATAATTATGATTTCAGGCAATACAATAACACATAAATGTGAGATTCATATTCAATAAAACCTGAATTACCAGCTGACTTAACTAAAATGCAAGAAGAAGTCTCGTCTGTCGCAGTTTTACTTTCTAAAGATTACTGAAATCTAAAATGCTTTATTCAAACTCTATGGTCAAAATATCCAATACAACAGAAAAGAAATTCCTTCTGGCCTCTCAATCACTATCAAGAAGAGGAAGAAAGGACGCAGTATTATGCACACTTTCAGTACTAACAACTATGTGAAGGTAACAGAATATCTTAATTATACCAGTCTTTTATCTGGTAACTGATAGCTCTCCCACAGCAAGCAGAGAGCAAGAAGGAGAAAAGGAGGTCCATACAATCTAATATGTCTGTTAAGTACACCTCAAAAGCTATTTTGACTGCATGCAAAAATGCATGCTAAATTAACACAAAAGATAATTCTATGCTAATAGGAATAGTAAAACTGAAAGCAATTTTGTAATCTCACCCTTATAAAGTGACCCTTGTAAACTGTCCACCAGGAAATGTATCCCTGATTTTCTTCACAGGGTTGCAGTGCAAAATAAGGTACTCAAACTACTAGTCCATCTGTCTCTCTGTTTCCTTCTCCTCCCATGAATCTGTTCCTAGTCAGTGTGTTTATGTGCTAGCCTATTTCAAACATTTTCCATGTAAAAAATATGGGGAGACAGAAAACACACAGTTCATCTGTAAGTGATATCTGCAAGAGCAGACACATCAGATAGAATGAGGCCATTAACTAAAACTCAGCAACTTATGCTGGGTTGTCTCTGCTGCAAGATATGCCTCCTCTGGGGATGTGAATGATTTCCTAAATCATCACTGACTTGATTTGCAGTTAAGCGCAGTCCTGCTGTGGGAGTGCAGTAGGTCTTAAGATCCCCAGAGAGTCAGGAAACTGCTTGTCTCAGAGTTATGGGTGGTTTTCATTGAGCTCCCCTGTAGTCAAGGGCAGAAGGCATGATGATTGACACCTGACAATTCACAGATTAAACCAGGGACCAGCACATTTAAAAAGAAAGAGATCCTGAGCTAAAGCTTTGGAAGGTAGGCTCTGGTAGTCCTTTTCTTTTCTGAACAGGGTACAGCAGGATGGTTAAAGCAAGTCTCTCCCCCCAGAGTGTTGAGCACGACCATAATGTCTTGTGAAGCGTATCTTGGTTTGTACACAGAGCATGCAAGAAGCCGTGTCATCACCTCACCTTCTTCCTGCTCATCCTTTTGTCTCCTTCAACACTGAGCTTCAGGAGTAGTGGATATCCTCCCCAGAACCAGGATCATAACCTACGGAGGTGTGTATGAGATCTCCTGTAATCGAGAAAACCAGACTCAAAGTTTGCCTGCATCAATAAAACTGAGTTAAATTACTCAAAAGAGTTATACTAGGAAGTAATTTGGCCCTTGAAGCCCAGTTAGGATTTGAGAATAGGAATTTATGTGTGGTGGAGAGCAGTGGGTGGAAATGTCTGGAACCAAATGCAAAGCAATTTAGATCACTGTGATAGCACAAAAGCGCTTTGTGTAGACGATTTAAGACATCTGCCCATGGTCCAGACATCTGTGTGCAGTGAATACCAGTTCTGAGCTAGCTCTTTATTTATCATTCAGTGATGTCCATTAATAATTGCTGCCCCCATACAACCCTCTCTTTGTCCATATGTAGTTATATATGGTTACTTGATGACTGTAATAAAAAAGGAAAGAATTACTTGTTCCGAAATTGAAAATACAATTGCAATCTAGTTCTATTTCAAATATAGACAAATACATTTTACTTTTCCCTCTCATTCTCTGTCTTTGTCTATATTTGAAGATGCTATTGCACATCTATATCCCTCAAAGTAATGGACACATAAAGCAGCTCCTGTTATGTAGATGGGTTATACAGACAAAATTTTTTTGTATTTTTAGAGAATTGTCAGTCTCAATCCTCCTTTTCTTCAGACAGATTTCTTTTCTTTGGTCATTTTCAATACTTCTCTGGATTTATACTCATTATTTCACTGATTTGGAATCCCCTCTTTATTTATGCAGAGTCTTAGAGATCTTGCAATATGGTGTTGTAAGAAGGTAGGAAATTTTCTTTGATGCACAAACATACACCAGTACTAATTAGACTTTGTAGCAACAAAGATAGCAAGTGAAAATAGTCTGTAATCTCCAACAGATAAACAGATTTATTCCATTTGTTCAAGTAAATCCATGTCTTCTGAGCAGTCAAAATGAAGCAGTACAGAATCAAGAGAATTTTCCCACAGTATCTTTATAAAATTTAACTTGTAAGTCTAATTGTAATTTATTTAAATACGCTTTTATGCTTATTTATTAAGTCTAATTTTTAACATTGCTGTCTTGAATGAACAACAATTTGATCCTCTTTGATTTTGGTGAGCTTCTGATTAGGCTCTCAAAGCTTGGTGAATGTGTTCCCAACCCACTGTAATAGGTGAAAAACTTTTTTTAATGATTGATTTATTTTGAAATTTGGATCTATATTCAATTACAACAGTGTTTATCTGTATAGCTGTGCTGATAGAGCTCCATATTGCTTGTGGGGAAGAAGATAAGTCTAAATTCAGATGATGCATCTCCTGTCCCTGGCAGCCATTCAGGATTAAGTCAAAGGTCTCACAGCATTTTTTTGTAATGGTTAGGGAACAACTCTGGCTTTTCGCCAGATTTCATTTTTCTGTGGAAACAGATTCTAATAATAAAAAACCTAATAATGAATGACTTTTATGCAGAACCATGAAACACATGGATAAGGTCTGGGAATATCCCCATCTTGTCCAATGGATAGTGTAAGGAACCAATCTCATATATTCTACCTTATGAATAAGGCCACAGTGACAAAATGGTCTTAATCTTCAACTGAACTCCACAGAAGTCTGTGTGCAAGGCTGTGCTAATGAAAAGCCATGTTGGATGTTTCAAACCCTTCTTCTATTTTTTCTCCCCTCTTCATCTTGAGCAATGAGACAAACCAGGAATCATTGCACTGAATCAGAACATTATACTGAGATTGGAGCATTCTGTTTCAAATTTTCTAAGTGATCTTGGAAGTCTCATTAGACATCAGTATCTACATCTCCCGGGATGTAGATTACTAACAGGGTTCATAATGTTTCAAAGTACTGTTAAGCAAGATACAAAAAAAGTTTGTGAACTGCTCATACACTACAGAATATGTGTACCAAAAAAGCCAGGTAAGTATGGAAGATCATTTGTGGCTTATATTATTTTCAATTTAATCAATCTAGATTTACACTGCCTTTGGGTGACGACATGGAAAATTTGCCCTAGATTATGTATTTTACAGGAAAGAGAGAAATTTATGGCCTAAGGAGATACTGCTCACATCTGTTCTGTGTTTCATATACTCCTATTGATTCCACAATAAATGTCATTGAACATTCATCAACTCCGGTCAAAAAATGGCACTATTCCTGGTAATAAATTTGACATTTGTTTTATTCCAAAATAGAGATAAAGAGTAGAAATAATGAAATACTTAGCAGAAGAGAAATTTCAGAAGAACTGAACTTCAATCTGCAGAAAAGAAAAATTTAGAAGAAATTCAATCTAGAAGAATCTGGGGGTTTTGCTTCAGTTTGCTTTGTTGTTGGGCTGAAATCTCTTGAGGTTCTATGATATCATCTGGAGATCGTAGACTAAACATCTTTAGGATTGGACTTGCTGGGCTTAAAGGTTTTTTCCAATTTAAATGATTCTCTGATTCTGTGATCACCCCTCTCTCCACAGTAGGCCAAATTCCCCTACCAGACTTCCCCATCTGCAATGTATTTTGGTGTCTTCAAGCATCCTGGAAGATTTTGCCAGGCAAGAGACCCTGTGGAGCGAAACCAAAGATATTCAGCAACTGAACCACAGCTTCCACGAGGTACCATGGTAGCTGATGACAGTATACCAATGCTGCTCATTCTGGAATTGCATGGACACTTTATAGTTTGGCAGTGGCCTGGTTTGGGCCAGGACAGGGTTAATTTTTTGCAGTAGCCATGGCCAGGACCCGGAGGTTATCTTATGGCTGAGGGACTGGGGTGATGCCAGTTCTAAGCAGCAGGGACTGGTCAGGGTTGCATGGCTGTAGTTGGGTCGGGTGAACAACTTGCATGTGAATCACTCCCTCTTTTGTACACTTTTGTTACTAATATTGTTGCTGTTACTTGTTCATTTTCTTATCTCATTACTGTTTCCAGTAAATTGCTCAGTGGGAGCACTAAACTGGGGAGTGTCATTCCTAAACCACAACAGCCTGTAAGTCATGGTAAGTTTTAATATATATAGGGATGTCATGTTGCTGAAAGCAGCTACTTTATAGTAATTACAATTACAGTTAAAGCAGTTAGGGTGATGCTGAAATCCCAGGATGGAGAGGAGCGTGGAAGTCACCTTTACTCAACACTAATCAGATTAGCTGAGTCATTCAGGGATAACAACATATCTTCTCTGAACACCATTTTGATTTGACATAGACTTAGATGTTTTGTTTCTTAATTTCACTTTGGTGACAGATAACACTTATCCACTAAGATTTCGGAATTTGAGTCTAATACAAAAATTCGTAAGTTGACCCTTACTTATTTCACCTGAAAGCTCAGTATTTTCTACTGAAAATGCCAGCAGTTCTTTTTGTCTCCATTTCAAAAGCACCAGAAACTTGTTCTGAAAAAAAACCCCAACAATTTATCAAACAGTTGAATTTTGATTATGATCTCATTCTTGTCATAGGAAAGTAGGAACTGTTCTTTTGAAATCAGTGAAGACCAGTTAGGACAAAACTGTTTTTTGTGCAACCCATCATCAAGGTCCGAACAGGTTCTGGATGTAATTTCAATATTTAGGTCTACAGAATCATAGGTTGTAGGAAGGATGTAAAATTAGAGGTTCTTAAGAGTTCAGGAGTGCTTTTAGTGCACTTCAGTGAAAACGCCTATTTACTAGCTTATTTGGAATATTTAGAATAGATTGTGGTTTGACTGTGCATTGCCCACAGTAGAAAAACTGCCTTAAGATTTTCCCTGCTTGGCTCCCATGATCTGGTAAACGTTTCTGTCTTTATGTTGCAAGGTGCTGACCCCATAGGAGCATCAGTTTGACTCTTTCTAGTGTTATGGTGTGGACTGAATTCAACAACTGCACTACTGTTAGAAGAAAACACAATTTTTTCCAGTTCTCTTAAATCAGTGCTGGCACAACTGGACACAAGAAGAGGAGCTGGGTTGTTTAGGCATGGGGAAGGGACCATGTACAGAGATGGTGCACTGCTCCTGATAAGAGTTTTTCAAATTATTTATTTTCAGCACAGCAGATCTTTTGACTACTTCTGCCAGTTATAGCAGAGACAGGCAGAATCCAGAAACCTTGAACAGTGGGGAGTGTGACTAACTCCTCTCTTAAACTTAGATGACACGACTGTAGTCAGAATGCCCACGTGAGGCATCTGTAAAACGTGATTTGAGTGTGGCATGTAACTACTAGAGAAGCCTCCTGAAAACTGTGGTTTAGATGTTTTGTATCCTTGTCTGTTTATAAAACTACTACATCCCTGCGCTGAACTTGCAGGTCCTTTTTTAAGATGAGCCTGTGATATTGCCCAGCAAGAACAAGCCTATCAGGAATCTCCTGACTCCAAAACTAACAGAGAAACAGGGGGAAGAGCTAGGAAGAGTGGCTTAATTTTTTTATGGTACCATTGCCATATCCTAAACAACATGCAAATATACTATTCTATATTTTATAAATATTAGAGGCAAGACTACTACAGCTTGAAAGTAAAATCATGTTATGCTTAGTGATACGACTTAATTTTACATAAGCTGAAGGGACCCCCTTTCAATGTATTGATTAAATTAAAGAGCAGCACTCTGACATCAGTATATGAGTAACGATGTAGCTTTTAAAACTATCTGTCAGCCTGAAAATGATGTATGTTAATCCAGCAGATGTCCCAGGACTGATTTTAGAGCTTCTGTGCGTAGCAACCTAACCCTGTATGTTTGCAAAACAGTTTGCTTTAAATTCCTTTGCACTCTCTTTATAGCCCAGCACTGGGAAGCAATACCAATGTTTATTTTCTTTCAGAAAGAACAATGGGCTTTGAATGTCTTCATCTCCTTAAGGTGATGAGTGTTGTTTTTACCTCATGTAAGGTAATGAGCAGTGGCTGCTGTTCAAGAAAGTACTAATAAAATAATAGATTCTGCTGCGACTACTTTAACTCAGATACCTGGAAAAATGCAATTGTTATAGGGATCATCCCAAAATTTTTCATACACCTGTAGGGTATGAAAGCTCATGTTTTGACACCGTGATGGAACCCTCATAAATTCTTCCAGATAAATATTTTACTGAGTTCTGTACTATTTATTGCTTTTGTACAAGGGGGTGTTACAGTGCCATTAAACCTAAGCTCACTGCAAGATTCATCTATCTTTCCATTAAGGAATAAGGTTGCTCCATAGCTGGCTTATTGTTGGTCAGCCTGTTTTTACTTTAGTAAGCCCAGTCTCATTATCTAGTGCTTCCACATTCAAACTGGGTATATAAACAGATGTTTGTTGCTGAAGGAAGCAGTTCCTGAAGTACCTGACCTAATCACTGTAAGAATACTAATATAGTATTAAAAGGGCTTTTGATCATGGTAGCAGTTCACAGCTTGCTTTGTGCAAAAGTTAAATGCTGCTACTTTAATTTGGAGGTTTTCCACACTTACTTGCATGGTATCCTTAAAAATCTCAGAAGCTTATGAGTCATCCATGTACTTAGTACCCCACTACTGTAGGCAATCCTCTAGACAATCATTTTCACCAGCTCCAAAAAACCCACTCCAAAACCATTAAAATTTCTTGCTCCCCCAAACTCTCTAATGAAAGAATGTTCCAGACCTTTATTTCATTGACGTTTCAAAATGTTCTAATTTTTATCTAGACTGTGTTCTTGAGCAGTTTATATTGATTTGTTCTTGTATTAGTACAGCTCTTGAGCCCAATTTACTGTTATTCACATCCTGGTTTTTGCTTCATTTTCAAAAGGAGAATTCATTCTCACTGCTACTCTTCATTTTATGGACTGAAGCATCCTAGTCTTTTTCATCCTATTTTACACTTGACTTTCCATTCCTCTGAACATCCTAGTAGCATATTTTTCTGTAATAGAGATGATTAGAACACAGATAAGGTTTCACCAGCACTACATATAATGATACAAAAGTTTCTCTATTTCTGAGGGAGATATCCTGGAGTTTTTACGATCACGTTCTGTTGATGGCTCATAGCCATGCTTTGAGCCAGTTACCTTAATGACATCTTTCTCTATTCTTTCTAGTCTAAACTCTGAGCAGATGGATTCACCAAAAGACCTATTTCCTTGAACTGCTGGATGTGAAATTGCTCCTACCTTTAAGCAGCACAAAACTATCATGTTATGTGCCCTGCTAATAAAGCTATATGAAATGTAGCTTATTTACATTCAAAAAGCTTCCAAAAAGGACAGGAAGGCTCCGCAAAAGAGGTGTGTGAAAAGTAAGCTGGCTACATGCACTATTAACCACCAGTACAGGTTGTGTGCTGCTTAATCATTCTTTGCTGGAAAGTTTAGAACTGGGGTTTCAAAGATGTTAATGTTCTGGGTTCTGGGAGATTTTGGTGGAGACTGTAGAGCATAATGCAACAGAATATATTGCTGTTTGATTGAAAATTGGATAGCAGCCAAAGAAGACTTTGGCAAGGCCGGGCTTTACAGCTAATAGGAAAGCAGGGTAAGAAACCCCATTTCATCCACTTTCCCCACTCAACATCTACATTTTTAGCCAGTTTGCAGACATAGTGATGAGGGTGGTTATCAGTTCTTTTGAGGGCAGAAACAGCATTCCTTCTCAAACAACAGTGTTTCTTCTTGGTTTTGTCATTGAGAACGTGTTAGTCTCATCTGCAATGAGCTATGCAGTCATTTTGTTGATGTTGCCTCTTTTGGGGACTGCTTCTTCCATAACTGTTAAATCACAAAAAAAACAGCCATGTAAATATCCTTTGTCTTAACTAGAAAGAGATTTCCCTGTTCTTTAATTACATAGAATATGATTTCCTTTACATTACTTTTAATCCTCTGATTTTAGGTTTCTCGCCCAAGCCATTACACTTACACTTGTCACAAGAAAATGAGCACCCTCAAACAAACAATTATTCTTATCAGGTGCATGTCTAAGATACATAGAATACATCAAATCAGTTGTCACCAATAGAAGAAAGTTCTGGTTATCTTTGAAGACCTAGCATTTGAAGGGATGCAAACAGGTGAACTTCATATCATTTTACTAAACTGCAGTGTCTCTAGAACTGAAAGACTTCTGTATTGAATCTGTTTGGAACTCGTATAGAAGTTATGTCAATGGTCTGCCTCCATGGATTCTTCAGAATAGAAATTTTTCAAAATGTGGACTAAATTCTTACCTTCTAGTGCTCTATTTTTTTTCCATAACACAATAACTAAACACAGGATGAAAATGAAAATGTACTATTCCCTTTATAAGCTCCAAAGTTATTATTTAGCTAACCTAGACCCACAAAAATGCCATAACTTCTTTCATTATTCATGAGAAGAGTAAGGTGGAATGCTTTCAGATTTAAATACACTTATATCTCAATAATCAGTGCTTTATGCCAGTATAGCAATATTGATTCCTGGCCCATTTTTCTCTGACATATTGAAGGAAATCTTTGCAATTCTATCTTTCACCCACACAGTTGGTGATGGAAAGTTGGAGAAATGAACATGTCAAGGACTTCAGATCTGAACAGAAATGTAAAATAATGAAAAATCCCCAAAAGGAAAGAAAAGAAACTAGAACTAGTAGAAAAAAATATTATAGATTTGAAGATAAATAGAAGAAAAGAAGGTTTACAAATTAAGGAAATTGAAACACTGCTGTAGCTGTAATATTGCTTTATTCATTTTAGTATTACCTTACCTTCCAAACCCTGAGTTTCAGTTTCTTCTATAGCCTTGTCTGTCTTATTCAATCTTCAGAATTTCTTCCTTTGTACTTGATTGTATCACAGCTATCCAAATGAAGTTATGTGCCTGGACTGAGATTCCTACGGGAGTACCTTAGTAATACAGAATAGTAATAGAGTTGAAAACTGAGAAGAAAGACTGAAAAGGAGAAATAAAAAAATTAAAAGAAGGTTGAAGAAAGAAGGTCCCACCTTCTACTTAGGCTCCTTAAGCACACACACACCTCCCCCTGCCATAAATTTGTAGGAGAAATAAAAAGATTACATACAAGCCATTTTCACTATTCTTTACAGACATCTTTTTCCATTGAAAGACCTTGTCTTCTTTTACCTCAGTAACTATGCTTTCCCATTAATTTTTTAAAGAGGCATAGCTCTGTAAAACCCAGTGCATTTGTTGTAAACAAGAACTCAGCTGTGACAGGCAAGCCAGATTATATATCTAAAGTGTAATTACTGTATTGGTAGCCTGTGTAATGATACCTGCTGCATTCAGCATTTCCACAGGAGTTGTTGTTTATTGAAGCATATATTATGCTTCCAAGGCCTTACATTAGGTCTTACATTCTACTACAGATCACACTGTAATTTCAGATTAGTTTGAGTTAGGAAAGGTACCAGGAATTTCCTACCTACCTCACTGAGTAGTAATTCAGTACTTTACTGTCTATCATATTATGTTAAAGAAGGTTCTGTGTTAATATGTTTTCAGAATTAATGGAAAACACACTTTTCAGAAATGGAATATGCTTAATGCACATGTACATTTGACTTCTCTAAGAACTGTGTCAATAGCCTGGTAACCAGGGAGTAGCTGACACAGACAAATTTCTTACCTTCTGCTTGATTGAAGATCTGTTATGGTTCACATATTCCTAGCAACATTTCCCGATACTTTTAAATTCAAATGCAGTATTCTCCTCTGACTACTCATACTTTACTAACAAACTCAGCATTAAAAAAGAGGAAAAACCTGCGGATCTCCAAGTTCTGTACCTGGCTCTCCAGGAAATGCAGTGTTTCCTCAAATGACTGGATCATGCTACCTCAGCAACCCTTTAAAAATCTTTGACTTTCTATTAGTAATACTTTCTTTTCATTATAAATATGCTGTTTAGTAAATCGAAGGCACTATGTTGCATTATATGAAATTATTTTCTCAGGCTAATTAAGCAGGGGTGCTGCCATTCACAGAGAAAGTTTATTTTCTTGAACTAAATAACAGAACCTGTAAATTCCCTCTGATTTTCTTAAATCAAAAGAGCATAAGACAGTTCCCAGGTCTGGAGTACAAAAGCAAGTACAAGAGGGCTCAGTTCCCAACCTACTTCTCATCTTCAACAATACAAAACCATAATACTGCAACAGTAGTTCCTCTGATTTATATGAGAGGCAGGACTGAGCCTCTGGATATAACACAAACCCCATGTAAAACTCAATTGAATGAGACAGTTTTCATCCAGCCAGGATGCAAATGAAACCCAGGGTTGTGCACTGAGGAATGTATAAGTCAGTGAGAGAATGAAAAGCTGTGATTTGTATGGCTTGTTGTGCGGCAAGTGGCAACCCCTGTGTTCACTGGTGTGGTGGCCGTGGATGGTCATCAGCAAACACTGCAGGGGCTGGAAGTGGTATTGCAGTCCCTGTGCCATGTGTCTCCTGTGGGCTGGAGTGGGTGGGATTGCAGCAGGCAGAGTAGATCAGATTCAGCTCTTGCTGACAGAAGAATTGCCAATCTAATCGCCTTTTTTTCCCTCTGTCTCCAAGAAAGTACCTTAGGCAGAGTTACTCCCACTTTGTCCCACAGCTGTGCAGATTAAATTATGAGCATTTGTGGAGGAAGAACACTGAGTCCATTTGTCTTCAATAGGGTCCCCCTGGTGTAACTGCTGACAGAATTTGGTTGGATGAAGGCAATTCAGGGAAGAAAACAAATCAGGGGAAAATGGCCAGCCCCTAGGGACGGCAGCATTACACGAACACAATGAGCACATGCACAACAGTGCACAGGGCATTGTTGTTTCCAGTTTAGATTAGCCAGTGGCAGCTTGACTTTGGGTAGGTTCACTGCATGCTTTAGAGAGCCATAAAAAGGATGTAAGCCATTTTATGGGGGGTCACAATCCCTTCTGATGTAGCCATATGTTCACTGGTTGAAACTTCTCACTCCATTCACTCCACTGGTGAAAATCTTCTTATCTTAAGAGGCATCTAAAACAACAGTTTTGTCCTGAGTTAACTTACTACCAGCAGCTTTGAAGGAGTTAATATTTGTAAAAACTAGTCTGGACCCTTTGTAATGATTTGTTCCTAAATACAAATATTTCTGGTTGACCTTGGGCTAGAGCACAAGATACTGTGAGCCAGCCTTATATATGCCACTTTTCCTAACAGTCTTTGTCTCACAATCCTTTTAAGCTGGTAAGCAACAGTTAACACTATTATAAACCATTATAAACATAAACCACTGTGGTGCAATGAAGACGATGGTGTTATAGCCTAGATTTCCCTTCAACTCTTTTCCTCACTGCCAGGACCTAAACTCGTGCCCATCATAAACAGCTGCCAATAAGTTTTTCTGCATCAGGAAGATAGAAGTGACCTCTCTCCTTTTCCAGATGATTGAATCAGGGTATGTTTTAAAATGAAGTTGCTAAAACCTGCCAAAAAAACCCAAGTCAGCCCTCCATGTAAAAGAATGATTTCAGCTCAGGGGAGTTGCTGTGTTTTAGAGGAAGCACGTGAAAAATCGCTTTGTAAAGGAAGACGCTCCTTCAGACAGCTTAGTGCTCAGACACTGCTTATGTGAAAAGAAACCATGATGCATCAAATACAAAAATAAATGCAGTTCCTAAGTCTTGTGGTATTTCTTGATGTGGATAAAATAGAGAAGATGCCTGAGTCTGCAGAACACTGGGAGGAGAGAACTGGCATTTCTAAATGTGCTGCCCCCAAGGGAGTGGGTCGGTTGTTTAGAAAAGAGCAATGCAAGATCATGCTGATGTAAGGAGCTCTAAGTTATGATAATGCAGGTTGCAGCTTGACAGGCTTGATAAGAAGCCAAGACAGTACGTTCCTGCCCTCCCTACCAGGCAGAGCAGGACCATGGGACATATCCAGCCCCAGAACAGTGACTGAGAACAGGGTCACCAGTGCCACCAGATGTTTCAACATAGGCAATGAGGCTACCATTTCCCCCCTCTGCCACTCCAGATGTCACAGTGTGTTATAGAAAGGTATGTGTCCTTGCTGCCCAAAGAGCTGCCACTCACCTTCCTGGGCAATTTCCAGCATCTTGCATTCTTGTCTGTGATGACAAGGTTGTGTAACCGTCTGATTGGCTGCTGTGCTGCAGTATCATTTCCAGAAGTCAGTAATAATATTTCTGCAGAATCTTTCAAATTTTATGCTGAAATCTCCAAATGACCCACTAAGATGACCTTTTTTGTTTTCAGGAAGTATTCTGTTCACATTCTTCTATTTGAACAACTCTGAGGAACTCGCTTTCCACTCAGTGCATGACTTTTTCACAACTTTCTGTAACTAAATGCTGTTGCGTGCAAGTCATTACTTTTGATCTTAATATACTGCTGGTTAATTATCTTTTTGAAAAGGATGTGTAGCATAAATGCAGACTGCTGTGCACAACACTGAAGGGTTGTTGTAATACCTGGACAAGCCATAATCTGCAGTGAGTAAAACTTCTGTGATTAATGAGAGAGAAATGTGATAAAATTTAATTTAGTAATGCAATTATACACCATAACTTGTAATAAAAAGAATCCTTTCTGCACAGCAATAGTATCTTAAGGGAATACCAGTAAACAAAATCAGAGAGAAATGTATTCTTAGGATCCCCACTCTCCTTAGCCTTCACAACTGAGGACTCCTGTAAGACTGAAAAATTACCAGGAACACAACAGTATGGTAAGTATTTATGTTGACTTCAAAACAAGAGGTTGTCAAATTCTTTTCCTTAAAACATGTAATAAACTCTAAAAAACCCCCACCAAAAATAAAGCTCCTCCAAAGAAGAGAGGAGAATTTCCTTCAATATTCGTGCACAATTTTTTTCAAGGTAATATTGATTAGGAAAAAAAAAATTGCCGAAAGAGTTACATAGCAGATTTTTTTTAACAAATCCTGCAGTTGGTTATGATGAAATTGATGGTTTAGAGGACTTTTTTTTCGTGAAAAGTTTGGCAAAAGTACAGAAAATACTTTTCTTTGTGTCGAAATTTGTAACAAAGGAATAAACCTCCATGTTCATCTTTGGCAATTTTCAAAATGATACCAGTGGAACAGACAAAATGTTTAATCCTGGAAGGCTGATGCAGTTGTGCTTTGGAGCTGACCTGGCTTCCCATTGCTCTCTGCCTTTAACTTGGGCAGAACTGAGCCCTGACACAGACAACTACTTTCGGTCATAATACTGAAAACAAATGACTTCCCTCTGCAGCGTGCGGGGGACACTCCGCATCTCAGGCTGCACCCCCCCAAATGAAGCCGCGTGTGTGCCACTTCAGCAGGCGGGCTGTAGGAATCAATGGCAGATCAATCCCTTGTCACTGCCCGCGCAGTCCCGGCCCCGCCGCCGCACAAAAGCGGGAAGGTGGGAGCCCCGCATCCCAGAGCGTGGGGACCGGCGGCGGCGGCAGGAGCTGCTTCGCGGTGCCGCAGCCCCGGGAGCGGCGAGGCCACCCCCAGCCCGGTCCGCCCCGGCACCATCGCCCCTCCGGACGGGCTGCCCCTCTCCCGAGCCTTCCTCCGAGCCCTGGGAAGGCGGAGAACTGCCCGGGGGTGCCTGGTAGGTGGCTACGGGAGAGAGCGGCTCGGCCAGGTCCCCACGCGTGCTCGGGGAACGGGATGCGGGTGGGTGCGGGACTCCCCAGACAGGGACCCACTGAGCAGAACCTCCCCGGGCGCGGAAGGGGGACTCTTCGGGTGCCGTGCGAGACGCCGCGGATGAGGTGCGGGACTGACAGGCAAAGTGCAGGGACTCTTCGGGAGAACAGAAGGGAATCTTGGGGGTAGGATCCCCCGCAGCCATAGAATAGGATCCCTCGGGCGCGGAGCGGGACTTCTGGGGAGCACTGACCCTCCCGGGCATGAGAAGTACGGGACCCGCGGGAGCGGAGCCAAGGCCCCTGGAGGCAAAGGCGACACCTCTCAGGCACACTGTGGGACCCGCTGGAGGCAAGGCGACACTTCTCACGGACGGTGCGGAACCACTGGGTGCGGAGCAGGTCTCCCCGAGGGCGCTGCGGGACCCCGGGGGCGGAGGCAGCGCAAACCCTCCGCGACCGTGCCGGGACGGGACCGCGGCGTGGGGCAGGGGGATGCCCGGAGGCGGGGTGGGGACTCGCCTGAGCCCGCCCGCCGCTGCCTGCGTTCCCCTCCCACCTCTGGCGGCCCCGCGGAGCCGGGCGGAGCGCGGCCGGGAGCGGCTCCAGGTAGGCAGCGCCCGCCCTCCCGCCCGCTGGGGCGGCCCCCGGGGTAGCGTCTTCGCGGCTCAGAGGGGAGAGCCTGGCGAGCCCGGCCCGGTGTGTTCTCCGTGTGTTTGCGGGGTAAACAGTCGGGGGAGGAGGAGGAGGAGGAAGAGGAGGAGGAGGGGTGCAGGGGTCGCCGCCTGGTGCAGGGGTCGCCTTGGTGCGGGGCTTCGCTGCTCTGCCGGAGTCTTGCCCTGAACTCTCTGGCTCGGGACGTCCAGCCCCTCTCCGGCTCCCCGAGGGCGGCGGCGGGGGCAGGGGCACCGCTCCGGCCCTCGGAGGGACCGTGTCCTGCCGACTTCTCCTCGGGTGCTTTGTGGCGGCCAGTGCGGGAGCGGGTCGATAGCCATGCCTCTGAGCCCTTTCGCATTGCAGAGCTCTGCCTTGTCTTTTAGAAACTCGTTTAGATTAAAAAGTAAACTAGTTTTAAGCAGCCGCGAACGACTACAGTAGCCTCTCTGGGTAAAGAAGTGTGGGAGAAGTTTGTTCTCTCTGCGTGTCCGATCTAAAGTAGACTTAATAAGTTGGGGATGGTTAACCTGAGTTTAGATCCAGGTGGATTTTGAAGGAGCTTTCTCTTTTTATAAAAAGACTTTTCTTATGTGCATCTGTAGGACAGTGAATTTCCTCACTGCTCATTTTCTGGATTTTCTTGCCTGCGAGGTAGTCCTATGTCAATAATTTTTCATTTGCCTGATGCAAAGCACAACTGCTGATTATTCTGGGAGCTGAACTCAATGTTTGCTGGGGAAGGTAGACCTCAAGATCTGAGCAGCAGCAGTGTATTGATTCCATTAACAGAATTTACAGATTCCTTTTAACATAGTCTCTTTCCCAGAATTAAAGTTCTCCTCAAAGCATCTGTCGCTGGTCTAGGCCAATAGATGGCATAAGGCACTCAGGCTAACGTCCTAAGGGGACAGGGGGAGCAAGAATACACTTTGTACGGAAGCCAGGGTTTTCAGAGGGGATGTGTGAGTTAGATTCTGCGTGTCTGACTTGGGATACCTAGGTGAGATCTCATTTTCAGATATATGTCCTGGACCACTCATTTTCTTTGGTCACAGTTGCAGCATTTTCCAAAATCCTTCTCTGCTCTAATCAGTTAGGGTTATGTCACGCAGTTTTTGTAGGACTTGTTCACTGTTGATATCCTAAGCCAGGAATCAGAGGTGGCTTTTCAACTTTGCAAGGTGTATTTAATATCCGCTACTGGGGAGAAGCTGCCCATTGTAACAGTATTGAAACCGGTAATCATGAGGGAGAATAAAAGGCAATTGGCTAATAAGGAAAAACCTTCTTAGTTTCTGTATCAAAATTTCTGCTGAGATAGCACTGTGGGTAGACAAAAATGATTTTATGTTCTGAAATTTTGTAAATTATTTGAGTATAGGTAGGTAGCTAAATGATGATAAAAGAGCTTTAACTGACAGTAATCATACATAGCTTTTATATGGGTGCTTCTTAGGTATCGATTTCAAAACAGTTCTTTTTAAAAAGAGGTGCAGTATCATTATATCTTTTTTTTTTTTTTTCAATTTCAGCAATTGAAGAGTGGGAAAGGTCCAGAAATAAGACCAGATTTATTAAGTCACAGTTCTGAATTTGTCTATTAAATCTCTTTATACAGTCCGGACAGATTTGTTTAAGTGGATCTTAAATTAAAAAAAAAATCTATAGGTATATATAGCAAAGGACACTAAAGGTCTTTTTCTTTCTTTTTTCTTCTCTTTCCTTCTTTCTTATCTATAAATGTCTATGTCTTGTTTTCAGCCTCAGCACTAAGGCAACCCACAGAAAGTATAGCAGCCCTTCAACTTCCTATTTGTGAGTGTGGGCAAAAGAAAATCAATGAACAGTGGCTGTCTGCTGAGCTGATGCAAACTCCAGTGTGATCCCAAAGCATTATTCCTGGGACAGGTGGGGTTGAATTTTTTACTACAATTTCCTTTGTAGAAACAGAGATGTCCCTTAGGAGAGGTAATTCTTTGCTCACCCTCTCTAGGACTTAGCAAATTTCAAGGAGCAAGAAGCATAAAATTACCTTAAACCTGAAAAGATGATAACTCGGTATTAAGCCACCAGCATCGCCTTCATTGTGCAATTACAGCTGCAGGCAGGGTGCAGTCAACTATTAATACTCAGTGCCAAGACCATTCAGCCTCAATGCAAAACAGGGTTCAACAGTGACTGACTTGAGCTGCAGAGGCATCTTAAACCTGTTTGGAGAGTGGAGACAGCCGGGCTTTCCCCGCTCGGCATTGGTGCATCTGCCAGTGGTGAGCTCTTTGTTCTGGCCGAGCCCCTGATGAAGCTGGTGCTGGACACAGTGCCTGCCTCTGTGCTGGGATCACTGCCAGGGGCCACTGCCACGGCTCCTGTGGCTGCCTGCTGTTTGCATCCTTTTCCCTGCCAGCTGGGCAAGCTGAACCCACATACTCTCAGGTGAAATAAGTGCTGGTTAACAAGGAGGGCATGTGAAGGGCAGATGCTCTGCAGAGTCTGATGTGAGTTGGGGTCAGAGGGAGAAGCAGATAGTATCCTGTTTGGCAAGACCCTTACCAGCAGGCTAAGCTTCAGCTTGGTTACTTGAAAACAGCTTATGGCCATGCTTTCTGTCTTTTCTCATGGAATCCTTCTCCATCTCGGCCCATTTGTTTGCAGCATGTCTCCTGTCCAAAGGCTCTTGATTTAGAGAACTTGTTTACTTGCTACTGGAGCACATATATAAAAAAGATCTGCCCAAGGCTAATGACTAGAAACAAGGCTCAAGTATCTAAACTCGCATCATTCTATGCCTTGCAAATTTTCTGTTGTGGGATAGCTGCCAAGGACGCATAATAAAACAGAACTCATGAATAAATAAAATGTATTCCACTAATATGTGGATATTTTCTTTTTATCTTCCCTTTGCCCCATCTCTTTGTTTTTATTTCTTGCTCCTCATCTATTTTTTTTTCTGTTTAGTCTCCTTCTCCTTTTAATTTATGGGGTCATCTTAGTTTCTTCCTGTGTTACTACTTTACTTTCTAAGGGGGAAAACACCCTGAGAAAACCAAGCAGGATGCTGTCATTGCCATTTTCTGATTCTGTGTGGAGGATCAAATCCTCAGCTGACAGAAACTGGCCTTGACCTGTTCCAGTCAATGATTCTACACCAGTTAATGCCAGGGAATCATCTGCTTCGAAGTGTTACCTTGGTATGCTGCTCCATTCTTTACCATTTATTCTTTTTTATTCCCCATTTCCTTCTGGCCCTTTTCATTTTCCTATATTTTACTGATGCTTCTTTCCTTTATACTGTATTTTACACTTTATTTGAATATGTTCTGCTCTATCTTGTCTCATTCATAATGTATCTGAAGTCCTAACAGCATTGTGTTAAACTGCTGTCATCTACCATTTGTGGATAACTTACTCATTTTTCTTAGGGGGGAGTTCTCTATGTGGCAGTTGCTTGTAATAGTTTTCTTTTGTTTTGTTTTTCTTTCTGTTCTAGAAGAGGTGACTTTTGGAATATTTATCTTGCTTGCAAAGGAAGATGGTGTTTCTGAGGGAGCTCATTCCACAGTCATTTTCTAGAGAAATGTGTCTTCTGGAAAGATGAGCTTTATCACTTATGTTAGAAGGTCCCATTGTGGTCACTGTTTTTGTTCTGGAGCTTAGTTTGCTCTGGATTTTGGGCCATTTTGCTGCATTACAGGTAAAGCCCGAGACCTTGATTTTCATGCTGTGTTCTGCAAGGAGCTAGAGTAAGTCTGGGGTAAACATGGTCTCTGTGGTTGATAATGTTGATATGAAGGTTCTTGGAAGGCTTCACTTGTTTTTGCCTCTCTAAATTGTTTCTCTCACTGCTGTCAGTCTGCTGGGTACTCCCGATGTCCTTGGTCTTAGCATGATTTTCTGTTCTCCATCCTTTTATCCACAAACTCTCCAGCTCATCTTGTCCTTCACACTAAAATGTCGTATCCATTTTGCCTTCCCATCCCTGACAGGTGAGTGGGGACTGAGGTGAGAGGTCTCGGTTTACTGTCTCTTATGGCTGCCGAGGAATTTCTGGGAGGGGATGCAAGGGGAGGCCATTACAGCTTAGCCCTTTGGACTCCCTTCTGTTCAGAGCAGCCATGTGCCCTGGCTGCAGACATCTGCCTGACTTCAGCTTGCTCAGTGTCTACTGCCATCTCCTCCAGGTAGGTTTATGTCTTAAAAGTTGATCTTGGGCAGGGGGAGCTGCAGGACTGTGATCCAGCAGAATCAATCACATGTGGTGGCAGACAGGCAGTGTGGCACCATCCTTACCTCTGCCAGCAGCAGCAAGAGGTGCAGTTGTCCCCTCTCACCCTGCAAAGGGTTGTGCTGGCAAGGTGTGAGTGCCACATACTGCTGGAACTGCATGTGCTCTGAACAGGATTGTCTAAGGGTAAGGGCTAATAAATTAACTTTTTTTTTTTTTCCCTTTTTTGGAAATGTTTTGGTCTTACCAGCCTGACAGTAACAACCACCAAAGGCCACATGGACTTAAACCAACCAGTGTGGCTGGTTTAAGGAAGATAGTTTATTTATGATCTGAGACAGAATTTTACTTCTCATTTTTTCTTCCTCTTCTGTATGTTTTTGTCCTTTGTCCATCAACTTGGACAAGCAATTTGGATGCCAACTGATACCTTAAAAACTGGTTAATTCTTCCATGTGTTTAATCATTCTAGCCCAGTGCTACTCTAATGACAGGCTCAGAGCTCAACCTGTGCAGAGCATTGCTTGTCTTTTCTTTTGGTTCTCACTAAAAGCAAAGCAAAGACAGAGGCTTTATGAACTTGTGGATGTTGAAGCAGAACATGTTGACCTGCTATGTAACATTGAGCAGGTCACATCTGAAGTCTCAGGTTTGGTTTCCAAAGCATGGAGCTCACAGTATCTGCCTCACAGCACTTATAAGGTAATAAAATGCTATGAGATTTATGGACAAAGAACTATCTTGGATGTAATGATCTTGTAAAGCTTAATATTGGCAATTTGCTGCCCCATATAGGAGGCATTTAATATTTCTCTGTTTCTTGTTCTCTGAGCCTAACAAATTGATTGCTGCTGTTCGTGTAAGTACAGGCAGGTTACCTGTGGGAGGCAGATAACCAACTCAGGACAAATCTATGACAGCTTTGATTTGCATGGAGGAGTTAATAGACAGCCTGGGTAGTTTAATAAAAATTGGAAACACTTCTGATAGCTCTACTATGCTCTTCACTTCTCTTCTACCTTCTCTCCTTTAGCAGACGAGCTGTTGCTGCTTCCAGCAGTATTAACTGCTGTGAAGGCTTCAGCTCTGAAACGTCCTTGATACTAAAGGGGAGTGTGTTGCAGAGGGCAAGGGGATTCTCCCACTTGACTTCAGTGAGAGAAGAATCAAGCTCATAACTTGTGAGATGCAGTGATAAATCTACAATATCACTTTGTGTACAATCACAGTCAGTCAGTATATTTAAAACAGGGGTGATGAAGGATCGGATGAGTCTCAAAGAGGACTTCTCTTTATTGAAGTCTTTATCTTTTCTCTTTCTTTTAATTTTTTTTTAAATTATTCCTTTACCTTAGTCATTGCTACTGCTGATTTCACTGGATTATGATTCCAAAGCTGCTTTGTAATTTTATGAACTCTATTTATTGCCAGTTCAGAGAAGAGCAAATAGAGCCATAAGTTAGGTTTTCATTTTGAAAACGACTAAGTCATTACTGCAGCACAAATGTAAATCAGACCTCCATGTTTTAGCCCTAGTTAGTGACAAGCACTGAATGATGGTTTCAGCATGACATTTTAGGGGCAGATGCCTTTTCCCCTGAATAAGCTGCTGAAAAGGACTCTGCCTTGGATGTTCTTCTTAAGCTAAGAAGATCTGTGTGTCTCCCTGTCCAGTGTGATGTTTGCTCTGGAAAAGACAGCCAGCATGGATCAATTCTACTCTTTTAATTCACCTTGGTAAAATTGGTAAAAGCTTGAATTGGGCAAGGGGGATAGCATGAGTCCTTCCATTAGTCTGAAAACAGTAATGATGTTTATGGTCTCATTGTAAGCTACTCTTTTCAGGGAGCTGTGATTTTGTTTTACAGTTTGTTGTGTGTTAGGCCAGGGAGAGAGCAGCTTTTTTCCCTTATTTCGATTAATTTGTTGGGGTGACAGAAGAGAAAAAAACAAAGGACATATTAGCTCATAATATGTTTGGTGCTCAAATAAGAACACCAAATGTTGTGGGACACATTGAAACCCGAGAATCTTGAAAATGAGAAAAGCACTTGCTGCAAGAAAAGGTGCTTGTTTCTGGGTCTCTGGGATGCTCCATCCGTGACCTGGTCATGAAGCCAACCTTTTCTGAGGTGTTCTGTTAACTGCTGGAGGCAGGGGATGTGTTTGAGCCTTTGTAAGCTGTCACTTATCCTCAGAGCTGGGCAAAAGCTCCAGTTCAAGGTAATACTTAAGCGCAAGTTTATTCAACAGCTTTTAAGAAGTCCAGTGTGACTTGAGACTCTTTTTACTTGTGAAACTTTATCTGAAAACCTTGGACCGAGTCTCAGAAAACTTTGGACTTAATCTTAGCTGGCACCTCTAAAAGCTCCTGGTCCTGAGACTTGGATCTTAGGCAATGAGACATGTTTCTCTTAGTGATATATCTTACTTATTTCAGCTGATATGAAGGGTTTATGTATTCAGATTAAGTCTGAGGCCTGTGGAAAACTGCCACACAAATGAAGAGAGAGGCAAGAAGTTGTCATTTTTCTCTCCAAAGATTTACTGAGGGCATATTGAAGTACTTCATTCAAAAGTAACCAGAAAGAAAGAAATATAATTTCAGGTATCTTCTTTTTCCTCCTAGAGAATTGTGGATTAGCACTGCCCTTGAGGTCAAATAGGTTTTTGCTTGCAGTGGTGTTCAGTGTTTTGCTTCAAGCAGTAGCAAAGCTACTTGCTTCAAGCAGTAGCTTCAAGCTTTAGTTGGAAACTACCAACTAAAACCTAATATGTATTGCTCTTGGTTTCTTCCAATGCACTGCATATGCTTAATTAACTCTAATTCTTTCTCTAAAGACATGTAATCAGGATCTCAGATTTTCCTCTAGACCTTTTGGTATGTACTGCCTCCATATTGTGGTGCCTTTGAAATCTGTGGGGATCCTTGTGGGAGTTTATGAATCTGTCTAGCTGAAGTTTAGCCCAGGCAAAAACTTGAAAAATCCCTTGTCCTGTTAAAGTCTTCCACAAAACCTCTGCTAATTTTGTGAGATTAGGATTTATCCAACCACCTGCCTTCATTTTTCTACTCTGGACATTAGTATGGGTCATCTTAGACATTAGAAAAATATGTTTGAAGGTGGGAGAAAGAAGGAGAGGGAGGGCTGGATTCTGGCTTATGAAATTCCTTCTAGTTTGTTTGGGCTTTATATTTGCCCAACACTTTCTTTCATTGAAAGACAGTGGTGAAAATTACATCCAAGTAACTTTATAAGGTCTGACACTGGGTTGATTAAATGGTTCTGTTGTTATGGACTGTGCAAATTTATGTATTGGCCAGAATCCAGCACACACACATAACACTTATAGTACCTTACAAGTTGTGCTAATGTGTGATATTACTTTGCATATGGAAGTCCAGGTATTAGTAGCTACTCATCACTCCTGAAAAAAAGATGGATAGTAATAATACTGAAATGAATTGAACTGGTTAGGAATGATGCTTATTTTGTGAAAACCTTATTTGCTGGCTGTTCCTTTTTGTGTGCAATGACAATGCCTCAGCTTCTGCTATGAATATTCAATTGAACAGTGGTACAGTGATGCAATTTTATATCTTAACCTGTCATGTACTCAATTCCTTCATTTTCTGGCAAATGTCCTTTCTTGCTGAATGCTTTGTGGGGACAGTCAAGTTGAAATAAACAGGGAAAATACCTTTACTTTTTGAGGACTGAGATGGCTAACACTACACTGGTATGCTGATGGGATGCTATTAAAAGGGATGTCATCATCCTGGAGAAACTCCATCTGGGAGGAAGTAGCCCCATGCAACAGTTTGGGGGGCTGACAGAATGGAAAGCAGGTCTGTAGAGAAGAGTGTGGGCATCCTGGTAGGCAACATGGTGAGCAGGAGTAGGCAGGAATGAGCAGTGTGCCCTCACAATGAAGGCCAGCTGCATCCTGGGCTTTATTAGCAAGGCTGTAACCAGCAGTTGTTCCTTCCTGCCTGGCACTGTGAGACTGACTGAAGGACTGTGTCCAGATTTGGGCTCTCCACTACCGACATTCACATTCTGGAGTGAGTCTCACAGAAGGTCATCAGTATGATTGGGGGTTGGAGCATACAGCATACAAGAGGCTGACAAAGATGGGTTTGTTAAGTTTAGGAAGAGAGAAGGTGCAGGGGAAACCTTACTGTGCTCTGAAGTTACCTGATGGGTAACTTTTCTCAGAAATGCTCAACAGTGGGATGCAAGCCAGTAAACCCAAACTGGAAGAAGAGTGACTTCAGGAAAAATAAGGGGGGTCCGACTGGACCAGGTTGTCTAGAGAATTTGGGAAATTCTGGAGATAATAAAAAATCAGTTAGCCTTGAACAGCCTCCTTTAACTGCACACAGCTGGCTCAACCTGGCTTGGCCAGCTACTCCCAGTGTTGGCTGGAAGGCTACGTCCAACTCATTTTCTGCATCCAGAGGTTTCCATGCTCAGCAAAGTCTCTTGCAGATATTCTCTCCAGCTGCCTCCACGTAACCCTCCTTAGCCTGTGGCCTCATGTCACGCATGCTAACATGTTGTAAAAGTTACTTGGGTGCTTTGAAAGTGAATGTTGGATCGAAGCAGACTGCAGGAGTTGTATCTAAGTGAAATTTGGGGCTCTGTTTCAGGGTTGTCTTGGGTCAGGAGAATTTATTTTGAACAGCACAGACTCCTTCAGTGAGATTACCGTGCTTCAAACACAAATGTTTGTACAGATTATCTGTTGAATGTTTCACTCAGAATATCCACAATAACAATTGCTTGTGTTCTTGTTGCCTAAGAGACTGATTATCTTGGAGAATTTCACCGTGGTAAAGAAAACCTTTTTTTATCTGTGAAATTAACAGACTTTTGGAAAAAACATAAAAAAATAAATACCATTTAACTTTATTTACTCAGACTGGCAAGTAAAAGAAGAAACTGAACTGTTATGGAGAATTTGTAGATAGCCTGTTTCTGCTGTCCATCCTCAGTAACTCCATCCTATTCCAAATCTGTTCTTAAGTATATACAGCCACAGGCGTGAACTGCAGCACAGAAGCTTAAGTAAATGTTAGGAAAATACTTTTGAGAGAACAAGGGCATTCAAGCACTGGGTCAGATTCCACAACTTCTCTGGGCAGGCTTTATCATGGGAGATTAATTAAAAATCTGTCAAAAATTGTCTAGAAGTAACTGCCTTGAGGTAGGGGAAGAATTGAATTATATTACTCTTCAAGGTCCTTTCTAAACCTGTTTTCTGTATTCAATAGTGTATTACTGATGTATTTTATTTATAAAGATATAAAGAAAGAAAAACAACAAAGTGACTGAGATATACCCATAAAAATATTGTGGGGAGAGAATTTTTTTCAAGCTGCTTATCCCAAAGCCAGGACTTTACAGAATAAAACTGTAATGGATTCAGAGGTTATAGGTAACCAAGTAAATGGTTTAGCACTGTGCTCTTCCCTTGAATTGCCCTTTTAGCTCCTCTGGTCCTGTTGCTAATGGTGTGGCTGGAAGCACAGACAGAACTGATTTCATGTCTCCTAACAGTTTTTTCTGGTGTGATGTGTTACAACGTAACCCTGGTGTTTATGTTCCTAGATGTGTCTTCCCAGTTTAAGGTGGAAAAATCCTGCTTTATGGGATGCATAGAGTTTAGATTTTTCAGAACAACTTTTTCAACCAGTGACACTGACTGTTGCAATTGGACTTTGTGTCCTTTAGAAATATTGCCTTGCTTCCAAAAATGAAAAATTAAGAAAAAAAAAAAAAAAGAGAGAGACTAGGAGGGGGAAGAGATAATCTGGGAGCAGAAATGATCGACACTTCTGCCATCTGTACTAGGAATTAGAGGACAGTTCCTCAGACTACAAAGTGAGAAATAAGAATTAACTACTTTGCAACCAGGAAATGTAGGATGGACTAATGAATGGAAAATTTTGAGTATCAGGTCGATCTTGGCAGTGAGTTAAACCTTAATTTTAATACTCTGTACCTCTTCCAGAGATAAGAATATTCTGAATTGCACTGAACTCCATGTTCCTTTCCTTAATGTGGAAGAGTTGTGGCTCACTGTGGGAATAATTTGCCTCTGTGTAGAGGCTTGTGAACCATTAACACTTTTGAAAACTCAGGAGAGTCTTAAATGGTTCAGGAATCTGTGTATTAGAGAAAATATATCATGTCTAATTGTTTATCTCTTTATGTTAGGCCTGGAGGGATCGTAGTGATGGGATAGTTGGGGCAGTTTCTCCCCTCTGCCGTCATACCCTCTTGGTAGAAACACTGCCTCTTCAAACTGCACTATAAATGCAGGAATGATATTTAGATTTTCTATTCTAGCTAAATGTACTTTTTTTTCATTACCTGCTATCGGACTGGTCCATCAGAATGCATGTGACTGCTGGCTCTGGGCCCAAGTGTCTCAGCATACCAGTACCTGATGTGTGATAGCTATGGAGGAGACTGGGAGGAGGGTAATGGTGTGCAAGGGTGTGGGCTGAGCTTGTTTGTGGACAGCTGGTCTGCTGTGTGAGTTCAGGCACACTACTTTCTGTGTCTGGATGTCTGCATCAGTTTATTTTCAAAACCAAACTGCCTCTATAAGCGGAATACAATTTCACCAATGATAAATGAGACTGCAGAATTTATTTTCAAGAAGTATGTTGATATATTTTCATTCTACACATTTTTTTTCCTACGTGGAAAAGTATCTGATCCTGGAGTCATGTATCAGATGTTTTTGACCACTAGTGGTACTACGAATTACTGCAATAGGTGTAGGATTTTTTGTTCATTGTGATCATTGGATAAGTCCTTGGATAGCAACAATTGAGAACTCAGTGGAAAACGGAGTACAGAATATTAATTGAGGAAGGGATCTGTAGAAATTGCCGTTATTGCAGAAGTCCCTTGACATACAAGTTGCAGTGTCCACTTCGAACAGTACTTCATGTTTTGAAACTGTGCTCTTGATGGGTGCCATTAAGATGACCTGTCAAACAAGATTATTGCCAAAATAATTGACCTGGAGAGAAACAATTTCTTTTACCATCAAACCACAGCAATGTTGATCTGGCTGTAATAGTGTCTTTGGTATCTTCTCCTCTTCTCAAATATGTCTATGAACTTCAGCCGTTGAGACAGTAGAGCTCAAGGAAATGCTTAATGTAGTCAGCTGTCTGTGGAAGGCATTTGTGGAACAGGTATCGTAACTGCAGTACTATAACTGCACTTAATTGGTGGGCATTTACGGGTAGATTTTCAAGCAAACACATTTTAATCTATCATTTCCACTTAGTTGTGGATAATGATATTTTGATTTATAGGAACAGAATATAAATTGCAGAGCTTTTGGGAACATTGAATGGTGCAAGCCTTGTTAACTCTCATAATGTGTGTTATCTCCAGGGGCTTTTCAAGTCAGGTAGAAAATACCTTTTTCTTTTTTTTTTTTTTTCATTTTAATAATTTTACAAGATGACATTCTGATGATATTAGATCTTGCTCCTTGTTCTTTATGTATATGAGAAAGCAATTCAGATCGCAGACTGCATTCCCAAAGAAGCTTCTCTCATGTTGATGCTACAGCCGGTGTGTTTTTCCCGTGCCCCTTTTTCATACCCAACCCTTTGCATATACTCTGTCCTCACCAGCATCCTCATAGTGGAAATCAGCAGAATTTCACTTTGGCAGGATCCATTTTACCTCCTGTTAGTCACATGGAAGTTATACACCTTACAGCACTAGTCATATAGGCTGCTTATCTAGTCAGTACAGAGGTGGACCCCACCTCTGGTGATTCACCCCCCCTGAAAACCTGTGCCTAAGCTAGGTGGTATGAACCATGGGCTAGAGATGCTTATTGCTCTTCTTGCTTGTGTTCTTTGAGTTAGAATAGCTTCATTTTTTCCTTGTTAGTCTTTTGGAGGAGGTGATTTAAAGAAAAAAAAACCAACCCAAACCCAAAACTATATTTGAAGAATATTTTTCCACAGGTATGGATATTTAAATAATTTTACATTTTATTGTCAGCAGCTACTGTTGTTTCCAAATTATTATAATTTCTTTCTGGTTTCATTTTATTGCAAAGATGCACAAACATTTGGCATAAGTTCAGTTTCTAAAACTGAATTTTACAAGGGTGAACATAGCCCAGTAGGCTTCCTTGGAATTAACATCAGAACAAAATTTGGCCCTGGGTATTTCAATTCAAACTTTATCTACCTAAGGTCTTCTGGGAGGTTCTACTAAATCCATTTTAAAAGAAATGTAATTGCATAATTCTATTATTTTCATGACGTTTTAATGCAGTATTCTGGATAAAGGATGTTACTGCCAATGGAATATAAAAAATAAATTACAACTGATCGAATAATTTAGCTGATGAATTTATCCTCTTTGCCTCAGAGAACGTCCATAACTACATAGCAGTTTCTCAGATGGGCTTGCTGTTTGTGCTAGATGACTTTTTAAAGTTAACCTCTGCCTCCACAGGCTGTGAATGACTTTATAGTTGACTGTCTCAAATATTACAAAGGAGAATTGAATGTTACATCTTATATCACAATGAAAGAGGCTGTGCCAAGTAATATTATCTTACATTTTTTCAGGTTTAATTATGTGTGCTAAAGCAGTTATTACTGCCCTGCTGACAGAGAACAGCTTAAGTCATACTAACTGGATTTCAGTCCAAATCCCTAATTGTGATTGATCAAGTAAATTATATATGCATTTAGATGTTTTTCTCTGCTCAGTGAGTCAGAAAGCATAGACAGTACTCCTAGGCAGTGCTTTACACAAGTATTTGTCCTGTGATGAGTGGAGAAATTCAAACACTTAAAAAATCAGTGAAATGTTGATCCTGAGCTGAAGTTTGTTAGGGTCATACCCACAACTTTTTTAGAAGTAGGTGTCTAAAGCTGCATATGTGTAGCTAGGGAAATTTGGAGAAGCTGTTAACTGTCAGGAAATTAGCAGAAGTTAGAGCCGAGGTATTTGTATCATCTGGTGTCTGGGCATGGCAAATAATAAGACCCTTGAGAGTGAATTTGCTCAGAACTCAGTTTTCTGAATGGGAACCCTAAAATGGAAATCTACCAAGATCATCATATTCCTTGGGAAAAAATTTCCTTGAGTTCTGGAAGTACTTTGTAGAGTTACCGAGATTTGTATGCGATGTCAGTGTTGTATCCCTTGTGACTTCAATCTGAGCAGGACTAGGCCCTTGTATTTATGTTTCTTCAACTTAGAGGAAACCATCCTGAAATGTGAATTAAGTCTTCAGAGGCTTATGAAGTGCAGCTGTTCAGGAAGCAGGAGGCGAGGCTATGGACAGCATAGCCATGGAGCAGACTGGTAGAAAATCTGTAGGCTTGTGCTGTCTTTGAGTATTTTAAGTGGCAGAACACAACAAAGCCTATTCAACTGCAAAGCAGTTAAACTTTCTTTCTATTGTGCCTGGGTAATCACAGAAAAGCTGAACCTGCCCTAATTTGGAGTTACCAGTAGCCAAGGTACTACCATGCTAAAATGTGCAGCATGTCCAAAAAGATGTTCTGCAACTTGTGATGTAGAACCTCACAGAGAATGGGGACTTCATGTAGATACTATGTGGAAGATAACTGAAATAACTGAGAAAGTGAAATTTTACTGACAAATAAATGTGTAGTCTGGGATCCACAGTACCACTAAAAATCTTTAAGCGGTTTGTTCCAGAAGAGGTTGGAAAACCACAGCACTTTGGGGTATGTTATACATCTGCGGCATAGCCGTCTCAGAGGGATCATATATGCAAACTCTGTCTCTGTGACTCTCCTATTGTGAGCTTTAGGGATTTAACAGCGTGCTAAAAGCCCAGAAATTTGCAGTCCCCCTTCCAAGCAGACAATGGGCCTGTGGCCTCACCAACAGTGTATGACTGCAGAAGTGCTGGCTAGAGCCCATCCTCAAATTGGACTGGGAAGAGTTAGATCCTGTTGTTTTGTTTTTTATTCTAATGTTTGTATCCTTTTCACACAGCTTTCCTTATGATTGACTTTTATTTAGCCCTCAAGCTTAACATTTGGAACTTCTATTTGTTGGTTTTTTTTCATTATCTTGGAAAATAATGTCCATTATTCCAGTAAGCATCTTTCTTCTGTGTCATTTCATTTTCTATTCCATATGAGTCCTTATCCAGTAGCTCACTGCAACAACTGAAGCAATTAAAGCAAACAAGTAACTAACATCTGGTATGTGTTTACTTGCTCTCTTATACTCTCTCCAGGGTAAGAAGTGTGTGATTTGGAATGGTTAGCAGTTTATTATGTTATATATGAATACTTGTTTACAGAAGATCAAAGAGGTTAATGTTGCTCTTCAAGTTGAGACTTGCAAAGTTTGTGGTAGCTCTATGTTCTTAGGATGTTCCTGACAGAGTCTTTGGCACTCAAGGCACTTAAGGAAAAAATTGTTTCCAGCTGAGTAGTTTTACCCTTGAGTAGAAAACGTTGTTTGAGTGGGTAAAGGATTCCCTTGAGTAGAGACCATGTTGTGCTGAGGCAGACCATGTTGTGTTGAGGCACCCTGTGGCCGGATTCACTTGTTTAAATGCCTCAAATTGTTCTGATGGTACTTAGCACAACAAACCATGGCTCAGGAATCAAGGTCCCTGCAAGTCAAACAAGACATTCTTCAGATTCTGAAGCTCTTCTTGACCTAGCTATCATGAATCTTTCCAGTACATTCTTTTCATAACCTAAAAAATCACATAATAGTAGTAATACAGCAGGTTCCGGACCATGGCCTTTCTAAGCAAGATCCGCTTTCTTTCTGTATCTTGCACAAATCGTGACTACAGTGCCCTCAAAATAAAGCATTGCCCTCAAAATTATTGCTCACTGAATTTATTATACAGAGCAATTTCATGGAGGCACCATTATGAATATCATCTGCATAATCAATGTGGTTTTATACTGCTGTCTCAACAGTAAGTCAGTCTATTGTACTAAGGATTTACTGAGCAACTAAGTTCTTACTTTAGTTATTTCTGAGTAAAACTTGCTTTGTACTTGTCATGGTCAGAGGTGCCTCCAGACAGGACAAGAGGAATGGCTCTGAACTGAAGGAGTGTAGATTTAGATTGGATATTAGGAAGAAATTCTTTACTGTGAGGGTGGTGAGACACTGGCAGAGGTTGCACAGAGAAGCTGTGGATGTCCCATCCCTGCAGGTGTTCAAGGCCAGGTTGGATGGAGCTCTGAGCAGCCTAGTGTAGTCAAAGTGTCACTAGTCATGACAGGAAGGATTGGAACAAGATGATCTTTAAGGTCCCTTCTGACCCTAATTGTTCTATAGTTCTGTGATCCTATGATCTGAGGTGGTGCCTGGTTTTTATAGTGCTGGCTTACATTGCTAGTGTTCTCATCTTAATGAATTGCTGAAAGTGGAGATTTTATTGACTGAAATGAATCAATAAGTAGAATCTTTTTGGGTTTGAATATACTTTGACCCCAGTCCATGGTATTTATGGGTTTTTTATTTATAGTGTTACAAAACAGGGCCTGGGTCTAGATCATGAGTTAAGTGTGGTAATGTTTATCGGATGAGTCCTGCTGCCTTTATTCTGTGAGATCAGTGTTTTTATGTTACGTCTTAATCATTCCTAAAAGCTGAAGCCTTGGGAAGTGTCTGGAGAAACTGTGTCTTATGACCATTCTGTTAGCTAGCAAATACCTGGCATCAAACTACATCTTAAGGTGCAAAATGACTTCTGTGTCGTGGTTTAACCCCAGGTGTCAACTCAGCCCCACACAGCCTCTCATTCCCCCTCAGTGGGATTGAGCAGGGGATCAGAAGGGCAAAACTGAGAAAACTCATGGGTTGAGATGGAAAAAGTTTAATAGTAAAGCAAAAGCCACACATGCAAGCAAAGCAAAACAAGTAATTATTCACCTCTTCTCATGGGCAGACAGGAGTTCAGCCATCCCCAGGAAAGCAGGGCTCCATCACATGTAACAGTGACTTGGAAAGACAAACGCCATCACTCGGAATGTACCCCCTTTCCTTCTTCTTCCCGAGCTCTGTATGCTGAGCATGATGCCATATGGTGTCATCTCTTAGGACTAGAGAATTTTGATGTGATCTTGTCACATTTAAAATTAATTTACTTCTATATTAAATTGAAATAAATTAGCGTAGTACACATCAATTAATGTTTAAGTGTCAGAGATCAAAAAAATTTGCTTTCCTCGTGGTCAGAAGTTTATATATAGTCTGATGACTATAAGTGTAAGAACTGCCAGTTTTGGCTCGAAGACAACTACTTTTTAGAAGGACAGCAAGAAAGCTGTTCTACTGTAAGAGTTAACTTAGTAACTATAACATCCTTTTTGAATCCAACTTCAGCTGAATGTTTTAAATTACAGTAAAATATGGAAACATTTAAATGTCATTCTATCTATCTGCAGGTATCCACAGTTAGTTATTGAGGCAAAATCACTCTGGAGGTTCCATCTCCGAAAGCTCCTGTTTCCAGAAATGACATTTCAACACCAACTTCTCAGCGTTGCCATAGTGGTAGTAGCTATGCTGTGGCAGAACAGGAATTGCTTCTCGAACTGACCAAGGTCATAAGAGGGTTGTGACACTTCAGGTGAGTGGGAAGGCAGATAGAAAAGTAACTGATGGGACTGCAGATACCTGTATATGTACTAGACAAAATTCTGAAGGCAGGAATTGGAAATCTTTAAACGAACTTTTAATATGTTTTCAAGAATACAGGATGCTTTTCTGTGGCTTATTCTAAAAGTAAATTAATTGATATGTCAACAGGAGTAATTGCAGTTCACATTCAAGCAAACAGCATTGGAACGTAGCGGATTATAAATTGCAACATCATATAAATCAATACAGTTCTACTGAAACGTAGTTGAGAGACACCTGCTCTAAAGCTTTGTACCAAATATTTTGATGGATTGACAAGTCTTCTGTCTTTGAATTAAAAATTTTTTGCATTATTGAATGTAACATTCTTCCTTCACCCTGGGAAAAAGGAGACCTAAACCAGAACCTATTGCTTTCAAATTTGATAAAGCTGTGTTAAACTATCAAACTGATTTAAAACTATGTCTGTGAAATGCTGAATAATGGTATTCATCATTTAGTTTCTTCTTTTTGTTTGTTTGTTTTGTTACAGCATTTCACAGTAACCGGAGAGGGAAAAAAGAATATGTCACAAGAGCAAAACTGAATTAAGTGCTCTAACAATATATTGTGTTCTTTTCAGGTTCAGTGTAATCTCATTGGGCAACAGAAGTGGAACTTGTCTGTCCAAAATGGTTTACGGTGAATTTTTCCGCAGACCTGGCAAAGATACAGAACTTATCAATTTGAATGTGGGTGGCTTTAAGCAGTCAGTGGATCAAAGCACCTTGCTCCGATTCCCCCATACTAGACTCGGAAAACTTCTCAAATGCCATTCAGAAGAGGCTATTTTAGAACTGTGTGATGATTATAGTGTTGCAGATAAAGAATATTACTTTGACAGAAATCCTTCCTTGTTCCGATATGTTCTGAATTTTTACTATACGGGCAAACTCCACGTTATGGAAGAACTCTGTGTCTTTTCCTTCTGCCAGGAAATAGAGTACTGGGGGATAAATGAGCTGTTTATTGATTCCTGCTGCAGCAATCGGTACCAAGAAAGGAAAGAAGAAGGTCCTGATAAAGACTGGGATCAGAAGAGCAATGACAGTATAGACTCCTCTAATGAAGAGTCGTCCATATTTGATAAAGAGCTAGAAAAGTTTGACAATCTGTGTTTTGGTGAAATAAGAAGGAAGATCTGGGTCAGAATGGAAAATCCTGCATACTGCTTGTCTGCCAAGTTAATTGCCGTGTCATCCCTGAGCGTTGTCCTGGCATCAATTGTGGCCATGTGCATTCACAGCATGCCAGAATTTCACAGGGTGGATGCCCATGACAGGGAGATTGAAGACCCTGTGCTGGAAGCTGTGGAGATTACGTGCATCATCTGGTTTACTGGTGAACTAGCGATCAGGCTCATCGCCGCTCCAAGTCAAAAGAAGTTCTGGAAGAAACCACTCAATATTATTGATTTTGTCTCTATTATCCCATTTTATGCCACACTGGCTGTGGACACAAAGGAAGAAGAAAGCGAAGATATTGAAAACATGGGGAAAGTGGTTCAAATCCTGCGGCTAATGAGGATATTTCGCATCCTGAAGCTGGCCAGGCATTCCGTAGGACTGCGGTCTTTAGGTGCCACTCTGAGACATAGCTATCAAGAAGTTGGACTGCTGCTTTTGTTTTTGTCTGTTGGGATTTCTATTTTTTCAGTGCTTGTCTACTCAGTGGAGAAAGATGACGACTCATCAGAACTGCAGAGCATCCCTATTTGCTGGTGGTGGGCAACCATTAGCATGACCACTGTTGGTTATGGGGACACTTACCCAGTCACACTTGCTGGAAAGCTGCTCGGCACCCTATGCATTATCTGTGGGATACTGGTGGTAGCACTTCCAATCACCATCATTTTCAATAAGTTTTCTAAGTACTATCAAAAGCAAAAAGCTATTGATACAGACCAATGCAACAATGATCGCAAAGAGAAGTGTAACGACCTACCCTATTTTAACATTAGGGATATTTATGCAAAAAAGATGCACTCTTTCATTTCTAGCCTTTCTTCAGTAGGAATTGTAGTCAGCGACCAAGATTCAACAGATGCCTCCAGTATCCAAGATATGGAGGATGTTTATAACCCGATATCTTTAGAGAATAGTACAGGAAAATGAGTTGAACCTTGTTCTCTTCCCTTTAGTTCTCTTCTGATTCTTGGTAAATGTGGACTTAAAAACTTCTGTGAATTCATTAAGAGCAGTCAATTCTCAGGGTACTTAACTCTCAGCCATATTTGGACATTCTTTGCTCTGAGGATGCCATAAAAACTTCATTGATTATATGAGGCTTTAAAATATGCCTCATGTGGTGGTTTAGTTTTTACACACTAATGTTATGCATTTTTGGGGAGAAAAAGTTGGGAAAACAGTTTTAAATATGAGATCAGTGCTTTTTTGGTTTCGTTAGTATTGTTGTTTGATTTTTTGTTTTTTTTTTTTTTCCCCTGCAGCAGTCTGATATACAAAATTGGCTATTGTAATTTGCTGCTCTTCAGGTAGAAATATATTACAAACATGTAAGAACTATTGCACAAGTTAGTGAAGTTTTTACCTGCAAATACATTAGATGAAAGAAGGAATTATGTACACATAAATCTGTGCTCACTAACATATTTATGTAATCGTAGAGTTGGGAACCTGTTTCCTAAGTCGGGGCAGAAAATATATTGGCACATAATGTTTTTACTCCATGGAAGCGTAATATTTATGAATTTCTTTCCAAAAGCACAATACATTTTTAGTTTGTTAAAATAAATTATTCCCATTGTGCGTATAATTTTCCCAGGGTCCTGCATGGCCAAGCTCTATCAGGTCCAAAAGGGTGTAAATCATAAGTCCCATGATGAAGTATCTGGTGTAGGCAGGACAGAAGCTTCTTGCACCATTTAGCCGCCTTTTCTGCCATTGTGAACCTGAGCAATTCTGGTGCCTGGAGAGGATCCTGTGTGATTAAGACCTCCCCTATGGCTTCCCCAGAGACCTTGTTTTGTGGGCACTGGAGCAAACACCAGTGGTGGTCTTTAGAAGTTACTGCTCCATACTGTGAGCGCTGCCCCTTGCTGGAGATTCTGCCTTGCAGGTAGGAGCAGTGTGAGCAGCATCTTCGATTGTGCTGAAGTTGGTCTGAGTTGGTCTGAGTCTGGGGCTGTAGTGCCAAGCAGTGGAGATGTGAGGACATGCTCTTCTCTGCAATATATTGCCCATCAGATGGACGAGATGTAGGGTGGGCACTGCATGTGGGCACCCATGTTTAAACTATTTCCGCTCCTTTTTCTAAAGCTCATCTGCTGGTGATGGCAGCTTTCCAGGTGTGTGCCATGTGCTGGAGCAGTGCTCAGTGCCTGGCAGAGTGCTGCAGCTCTGTGCATTCCTCTCATCTCCAAGGATTTCTTACGCGGCCAGCTAATTCTGCTCTGTTTCAAACAGGATCTTCTAGGGCAATTTAAAAGGAAAGCTAGTCCTTGAACCTTCTGAACATTCATTTTCTTTCATTTGTCTAGTGACTTAATTAAATACTGGACAATGGAGAATCGAAGACACTGTGATGTTGATATTTTCCTTAAAGAGAAGTTTGACTACTTTATTATATTTTAGTATTATTGGGCCAAATACAGAAGCCTGTCCTGAGTTTCTAGTCAGGAAGATCAAACTCAGTAGGAGTTGACTTCAAAACTAAGATGCCAGAAAGATGACAATCCGTTTTAGCTACTGCAGAAGGTTGATTTTTCATGTGTCTACCAGATTTTCTAGTGCAAAATACATTAAGTAAGTAGCTGAGGTGCACTTATATTTGCTGAGGCCCAGAGCTCTAACCTCTTTCTGAGATGGAGAAACAAAAAAGAACAGGATCAACCTATACATTGGAAAGAAGTGTCCCTCAGGATTTCTGTGCACCAATATAGTGATGTGGGACTTAAAGGGAATATTTTAAGCTTTGGAGAAACCTCAAAATTTGGCTTATTACTTGCTGAATGTAGTAAGTGTATGTGATGCTTCACAGGTAATTAAACGTAATTCTTCCCATAGTGCAGGAATACCAAAAGGGAAGGTTAGCCTAAATGTGTTTTGTTCTTACTGAACACTTAAGATTACAAAGATACAGTGATATAAAATACTAAATATCTATGTGCAGCTGAATCTAACAGGAACCAGCAGAATAACAGCAAAAAAAATTACTCCCTGTCCAAAGAAATTCTCCTGGTAGTCTCCATATAAAGATATATTACATTGCCACTGAAGATCAAAAGAAATGAAAAATATTGCAATACAAAAAAACCTGCAAGAAATTTGTATTAAATAGTTGAAAAAATGCTACTGAAAAATCTCATTTTATGTATCAAGCATTACTCAAGGATCACAGAGTATACAATTTTGTGTATTAAATTTTACTGACTGGTAATTTGTCATAAAACTGATAAGCTCTTGATCAAACACATGAATCAGTCTTAAGGCTGTGACACTGTGTAAGTTCATCTGAATTTTTTTATGCATAGATACAGCTTGCAGCAAAGTGAGATGTGTCTTTTGGAACACATCAGAAGGTAAAGTACATATCCATGTATCATGCAATGTATGCTATTTTGATTTCTTTGATGAGATCTTGGCCTTTTTCAAATCAGTTATGTCTTAAAAAATGGCTTTCATGTATTCTGATCCCTTTGCTGGAATAAATCAAGCACATTGGTTTCACATAAGTGTAAGTGGGAGCAGAATGTGATCTGTGTTTTGTGCCAAAGGATACTCCTCTCAAGGCAGAACTGCAGCCCTGTGACATGCTCTGATACTACAGAGTGTCACAAGCCATGAGCAGATGAGATACTGCACGTTATTGCTGCTTGTAAAAGTTCTTAGTAGAATAATTGCCTAGTTAGAAATAACTGTAAGAGGGGATTGTTTCTTATTTCATTTGTCTTCTTCCTTGATCTACAGTGGCATATTATCAATTTGTGATACCAGTGTCAACAGAAGGTACGTTGTATATTTTTTTTTTGCTGAACCACGTTTTTCCCTTTAAAAATGCTTCCTAAATTCACACCACTCAGCTGCTCTGTTTCTGACACCAAAGCACAGAAAAGGTTACTGTTCAGATGTGCATCCTATTCTGTATGGGAGAGATTTGTTTGTTCTTATGCAAAACAATTTACTGGCATGTCATTACTTTCTTTGTCTTGATGCCAACTCAAAAGGAAAACTTTTGATATCCAGTATTTCCACAGGAGCATCCATCTTTGCAGTGGTTTTCCCTGCTGTATAATGGCAAGACAGCACTGCACTGCATTGCAGTTCTCTGTTTGAGAGGCTTCCAGCTGACGGGGGTATCGCCCAACTGCCCACAGCTCTTGCCTTGCTGGGAGCAGGCTCTGTCACTTGGGACCACTTTTTGGTGTGTGTTAGTAGAGGGAAAAAGCCAAATGTAAAGGAATCAGAAAAGACGAATGGGAGAAGGCAGGAAGCTGTCAATCAAAAGGGATGATGGAAAAGCCTGAGAGGACCTTAGAAGAAAGGAAAAGAGGAAGTTTACAGAAAGAGACCTCACTTGTCTTCACTTTATTTCTTGTTTTTTTTCCACCAGTGCTTTTCTCCCCTTTCCTCCCTTCTCCCTTGCATACCTTGTTGCTGCCACCCTGGCCTCCCTTCCCATCAATAGTCTGTTTCTGTCCCAGAACAAGGGTATTTCTGAGTCCAGAGAAGCATGTTTCATCCACCTGGATAGCAGCAAGCAGAACTTGGTGGGGATGAAATTAGTGAGCACTCTTGCTGTGTATATGAGCAATCAGTAGCACACAGGCAGTGCTTTCTGTAAGAAAAGTCACAGTGTCACTCAAATTATTGAACATAAATGTGAGGTAAATAAACAGCACATTCGAGTCAGGTGTGTAAATTAAATATTACTTTTGTCTTAGGTAGAAATTAGTGTCAGGCACCATAATGCGAAATATTACCATTTAAAAGCAGACTCCTTGTCAATTCCCATGTGAATGGGTTGCTTTTAGGGAGTGCTGGGAGTATCAGGCGGATTTGACTGGCAAATGCAGTATAAGGGCTCACGACGTGCCAAGGGCTCCTGACAGGTTGCTGTGTATTAATACATTTATTCATTTCCACACATTCCTAACATCTAGAGTAAGTGGCAGAAAACCACTAAGCTGTGGAAAGCTTCTCTAATATTTTTTGATTAGCTGACAGTGTTTGTGAAGCTGCTAATACCTCTTCATCCAGAAGAGGACATTTCTCAAACAAAATCAGAATAACCCTCAGCTAGATGTGCAATTTGTGACTGATTGCAGTAGCTCGGTCACAGTTGGTAAATAATGCTGTCTAGTGCTGTATGGCTGCAGTAATGCTGCTTGTACTTTTGAAATGTTTATGCTCTGTCAATCAAGAGACAACAGATGCCATTAAAACCATCTCAGCACTTCTTGCTGCACAAGAATTGTGGTGTCTCTTCTAAGCATAGCAAAATGTCACAGCTTGCTGAGACCTCTTAACTTATTGCATAGTTGTAGTTAGTTTTTCTTGATGAACTTATGGTCTAAGCACAATATCACAGAAGAAAAACTCACTGTGCGTCTCTAGACAAGTTACAAGATGCTGTTATTGACTTCCACTCGGGGCTTTGCCCTTCCACCTCACTGGCATAACTGAGGTGATGCAAGGAGTGGTAATTCACCGTGGTATGGGCTGATAGCTGTTACAGGTAGTAAAGGAGTGAAGGCAGAGCTCCTTAAGGGTGGATATAATTTATATGTAATTGTATATATGCCCTCTGGACAGAGCTCATTTAGGTATATAACCAGATTAAATATAAGACATGACAGTTCCCCTGAGGAAACACCTACAGCTCATATTTTTAATGAATATATTGGATGGAGCAGCCTTTGCACAGGTCAAGGGCTGTGGCTCAAGGGTTCTCTTATCCACACATCAGTTTTCTCCAAATCCCATTTACCAGCGGGAGGGAGAGACTTCGCAGCATCTCCAACAGGCCCATGAGCCTTTAGGCCAAGGAATTGGGTTCCCAAGATGAGGGCTGGTGGTGGGAGAGAGCCTTCACTGTGGGAGAATCAGTATCATGTGGTTTCATGTGGTGCCTTATGAAGGTAATCTGCCGTCACTGTTTCTTCAAAACTGGTTCAAGGTAGAGTCCAAGAACCCATTGCATTACAATGGCTTAATCTTTAGTTGCTTTCTACTATTTAATGTCATATATTTTGTCTAAGTGACCTATTTTTTTATGCCATTTATTGCTATTTCCTCCGTCAGTCCTACTCTAACTAGCGCCTGACTGTGTTAGAAATTGCTGTAGTCTGATTTAGTGTCATTGTCCTAGAATGTCTTATGAATCATGAAAGACAGAAAGACACCCTGACAGAATTAATTTCCCCTAATCTCTGCAATTACGTGACTGATCATTTGGTTGGTCTCTGTCAACAGGGAAACTACTGACCTCCTCAGAAGACAGCATGTCCATCCTAGCTATACAAAGATCCTGTCTGAAGATGGCTATACAACAGTTCTGTATGATTTAGCTAGGTTAGATGCCTGGCCTTTAGGTGGCTGAAGTTAGATACGATGAGTGCTAGGCATCAAGAAGTTAGGGGTGTGTTTGTCCTCAGGTGATGCTATCCTTTCCTTCTCAACACTGTTCCTGTAGGGAGGACTGTGTTTCTGAGGTAGGTGTCTGTACATGGGTGACATGAAGCCAGACACAGGAATTCGTTCCGAAGCCTGAAGGCTGGTGTGGGATAACCACTGGTTAAAAACTAATACAGATTATAGGATTAGTTTTTAACTATTTCTAAAACCAGATTCCTGTACGAGAAAGTTTGGACTTTCCCAAAAAGCCTTGCTAATTGTCTATTAGAATCCATAATGACTTGCCAGTGGAATCTCAATCTCCTATAGTAATTATAAAAAAGACATAATAAAATATGAGAGGGAGCAGACTGACATTGGCAAAGAAGGAGGCTCAATATGCTGACAGTACTTTTATAACTCAAATTTGCATTATTTCTTGGCTTCTTGTAAGCCATGTAAAATATTCTTACTGTGTCATGTGTTGTAAAATCTGCCCCTGTGCATTAATATAAATAGAATAGTGGAGCCAAGACCTGGAATTGCAGCTGCAGAGATGGAAAAAAAAAAAATCTGGGCTTTGACAAACTGCAGAAGTATTGTTTAGTTGTCATAGCTGTTTTAATGTTGCAACTGCCTCAGTGGTGAGAAGGAGCAAGGGACTATGTACAGGCGATGATATGTGAGCTTCCTTTGCACATTTAACACTGAGCATACAGGCTGAGGGACCCCTACAGCCTTGAGGGCTGCTCAGCAGACCCTTCCTGGGGCAATTAGGTGTGCAACCAGCAGTCCCTAAAGAGGGATGTCATTGTGTGGGAAAGTAATGAGGTCGGTATGAAATGGTCTTTGGGGAGGTAAAATTGTATCACTGAATTTGGTGTTGCCACACTCCTACACCTCTAAGAGACCTCTAAGATAAAGCAGAAATGAGGAAGAAGATGGAAGGTTCAGATATTTAGCAGCAACCATTTGGAGGCTGCTTTGTGTTGTGTTTATCCAAGGACTTTTACTGAATCACAGGTAAAGATCTGTATATAACCTTGAGCCCATTCCAATTAGGTGGAATAATGCGTTGTCTTCCCACAGGCTTTGAGTTACAGGTCCAATATGTGCTTTTCTCTAAGCCAGTTTCGAGATGTGGTGCTGTTGCTGCCTCTCACGCTGACTGGACTTTGGATCTTTCTGAAGTGTTGCACATACTATAAATCATCCTTGCAGCTTCTATCTCATTTCCTAGAAACCTGGAAACTATAACTGTGAAAGAGTTCAAAATAGTTTCTCTAGTTCAATATTATTTTTTGACAGCATCAAATGACATGCAGTTCATGGAAGAGGATTTTTCCTGCTCCTGAATTGTGAACTTTAGGACTTTTTGGGATTTTTAAAATCAATTACGTGAAGACCAGCTTAGGTCATGAGACAGGTAGACAGGTTTGGCATTTTATTGCAGATGGTGTAACTCCAAGTACACAATTAAGTATCCCTTTCTTTGGTTTTTGGAAAATGCAGTTGCAGTCTTGCATATTTGGATTGTGGATCTTTGGGAAAATAAATAGTGGTGAATAAATAACTCTGGGTGCCAGAATGCCAGCTGAATGCTCATTGAGTGCACAGGAATTCCTTATGAACCAGAATGATGCTGGTGTCTGACAGTATGGCTTTATAAGCCTCCTGAGTGGAAAGCAAAACACTTTTTTCTTTTCTTATTTCTCCACGTATTTCATAGGAGATGGAGTAACAATCTTCTTGCTCTATGGTGATGGAGAGTGTTGAATGAAACGAAGGGCACATTGAAGTTAAGGCCGTTAAAAATGAACATGACTTTTTTTGTAAACATCCCACTTCCCTCGGGACAATAATTTTTCATGTTGTTCCAACTTTCTTTTAAAAGGCAAAAACATAACGTACCAAAACCACAGCACTGTTTTTCCTTGCTGAGTATTTTCAAGATTAAATTAGCTCCAGCTATAGATGTGGAAAAATAAGTGACCAGTAGGTAGAATTTTGGGGTGCTTGAAGTTTTCATAATTTAGTTTTATATTTTGTGCTTTTGCCCTTGACATCACACACTCTTGTGTTAGCATTTTTATTTTTATTGACAAATCAAAATAAATAATAGACAATATTAATTTGCAAATTTCTTTTAGGCAATTGAATGTGAAAGGAAAAGATAGGGTTCAGCACTTCAGCCCGAAGTGATGCTTCAGAATGAACTTAAAACTCAGTAGAAGCATTCCTAAGCAACATATGAATTCATGCATAAGTGTAGTACAACTAATGTATTTCAAGCTACAAAACTAAAGTTCTGGCAGTGTTCAGTGAATGAAAGGTTAATAAGAATTCAACTATTAATCTAGTTCTGTTCTATTTGCAGCTTCTGATGCAGTAATGTACCCTTGGCTTTTAGACTGCCTCTTTAAAAGGGAGGCTAGTGCTTCTGGTATTTCATATATCTAGGCATATACTGACTGCTTGGACAGCTGTTAAAGTGTTATTGTGCAGGCTTTTAGCTGCCTGTCACCAAAGGTAACCTTTGCTAATCTGCCATGCTGGGAGAGCTACTGCATTTCAGGGGTGTGCACTGGAATGCCAAGTGGTACCACTGGGCAGTGCAGGGTGAGCAGGCTAGTGGGACTGTGGGACTTTGCCAAGGGCACTTGCCACAATAGTCTTGGGTTTTGTTGACCTGCTTTCCCTGTATTGTCACCTGATCAAAACATCTGTGTGCTGCACTTAATGTGTTCATTAATCCCCAAAAGATTTATGGTATCTTGAAGGGGTTTAGAAAACACAAGTGTTCCTTGGAAGAAAATGCTGAGATGAGGGTGAAAAGGTCGCTCAAAGACTTTTTGCCCTGCTTTTCTGCCTTGTCATAGAAGTAATGACAGGGCAAGAATGGGAGTAGCAATAACCAAATGCAGTGTTTGGAGGGTCTTTAGGGCTACTGAGAGTCCATGTGAAGATAACTGCTGGGGGAATCTGGGGATCAGGGTGGGGAATGTGCGTGCTGGATTTGCCACACAGCTGTTGTGTACTCTGTGCTCCAGGCGATGGGTGGGAAGATGACATCTCTGCACCAGTGTTTTTCTCCTGCTTAGGTGTACTGCATTGACTGCAGTACTCTGTGCCCTCTCAATCCAGTGCCAATTTCCTCAAGTGTTAAAATGCTTTTTCAGACCTAAAAACAGAGGAGAGATGTAACAAGAGCAGCTGGAAGCAGGTAATGGAATAGGAAAGGGGCTGATGTCAAGAGCATGTAGAGAGGACATGCTGCAAAGATGCTTTAGGAAAATGTTCTTGAAGCTTTTTATCTCTTCAGCTCCGGTAGAGAGTCATATAATGGTTTTGGTTGGAAGGGACTTCAAAGATCATCCAGTTGTAACTTCCCTACCATGAGTGGGGTCAACTTTCACCCTAGCTTGGCCTTGAACACTTCCAGAAGTGAGGCATCCACAGCTTTGCTGGGCAACCTGTTCCAGTGCCTCACCACTCTCACAGTAAAGAATTTCTTCCTTATATCCTATATAAATGTGCCCTCAGTCAGTTTAAAGCCATTCCCCATTGTTTTATCACTACATGCCCTGGTAAAAAGTCCCTGTCTGGCTCTCTTGTACTTCCTCGTTGGGTACTGAGAAGCCACAGTAAGGTCACCCTGCAGTCTTCTCTTCTCCAGGCTGAACAACCCCATCTCTCTCAGCCTGTCTTCATGGAATAGGTGCTCCGGCCCTTGGATCATCCTTGTGGACCTCCTCTGGATTTACTCCAAGAGGTCCACATCTTTCCTGTGCTAGGGATCCCAGACCTTGATGCAGTACTCCAGCTGAGGGTCTCATGAGCATGGAATAGAGGGGGAAAACCACCTCCCTCGGCCTGCTGGCCCCAATGCTTTTGATGCAGCCCAGGATGCAATTGGCTTTTTGGCCTTCAAGTGCACCTTGCTGAGTCATGTTTAACTTCTCATCCACCAGCATATCCAAGTCCTTGTCCTTGGGGCTGCTGTCAATCCAGTCTCTGCCCAGCCTGTACTTGTGTTTGGAAGTAAAACGACTGTCCTAACACAGCATTAGCAAAATGCAGTCTCCCTTCTTGCTGTCATTTCAGAATGGATAAACCACTGTGGAATGGGAAGGGGACAGTGGCTCACTTTGTGGTCTTTCTTTTCCTTTTGGTTCTCTACTTCATTGCATCCAAGAGGGCCTTGGCAACACAAATTCCCCTTCAAGGCATACAGCATGTATCAGGCTATATAATCCATCCAATATTCCCAGCTATTCAGCAAACTAAAAGAACGGGTGGTGGGAATGAGGTCAGTAAGAAATGCTTTGTATTGATGAAATCCTGTTCTTCTGCATATAATTTCAGTATTCAGTTTCTTTAAAATTCAGATGACTTCCACATCACAAATCTAGTTCATACAAAAAAACCCCACTTGGAATAGACCTTACATAGGCTGATTGATGATTTATTTTTTGATGAAGATGAAAAAGAGAGGAAAAATGCCTTGCTTTTTGTGTGGTGAGAAAAGGCAGGCAAAAATATTTGAATAGTAATTCTCGTGGCCAAATAATTCCACAGTTATCAAAGTGATTATTGTTGGGTGAAATAATCAAAAAAGAAGGTATACAGACAGTTGAGCATAAAAAAATAGAGACAAGTAAGAAAAATTGCCGACTCTTTTCTCTCTCTGACTCCTTTCATGGAGATTGAGATACCTTTCTCTTGCCAAGTCAGGTGATGAACCACTTGTTAATTAAGTGGTTGAAAAATGTAATTGAAAAAGGAGTTCAGAATTTGAGACAGCTCGGCAGGGAGGAAACCATCTCTGTGATCAATTCTGTCAGTTTTTGACACCTTAATTAAAGTTATCCTTGGCAGTGTGAAGGCAGCTCAAGTGTGGGGAAAAGTGGACAGCTAAGCACTTTGTTATGGTCATTTGGGAACAAGGGTACGAAAGGGATCAGCAGCCAGCCCTGGTTTCCACCAGGAAGAGACAACTGTAGGCATTGTGGTGCAATGGGCATGGAGCACCAGGACAGATTTGGGCTGGCTCAGGCGGATCGCTTCCATGGTGGAGTGCAACAGCTCAGGACTAGAAAACATTGGGATCTTCCCTGGTGACTGTGGCTGATGTTTCATGTGATCCTGTGCCAGCCATTCTGTCACCCAGCACTTCTGGTCTCCATCACATCATTTGCCTCTCTTTCTGACATTTGAGCTGTGTAGAATTGCAGTTGTCTCTCAATCCATACACTCCTTCCCTAGCAGGGGTGGGGTGGTGAAAAGTGGGATGGTGATCTTGAAGAAGTCCTTATGTTACTGGGAAAATGATAATTTAACTGTGGAGAAGTGGAAAAAGTTGAGGTCTTGTTGGAAGAACTGATTTTAGTTCTGGCCAAGTTGTTTAAAATGAGCTGTCTTTAATGAAATGTCTAAGAAAAAAAGGAAGACATATTAGTATGAGAAGGAAGAAAAATAATTGTCCCATCTGCTCTCCTGTCATAGTTATATAAAAATAGTATAGTTTATTACAGCAAACAATAGATTTTTCTACTTGGTTGCTGAACGAAATTGTTTTTAAAAAAATCTGTAATTTAAGACCCCTTGAGCTTTTTTTCTTTGACTGAATCTTTCATTTGATTTGGAGGGGTTAATTCGTTTGCATCTAATTAAATTTAGGCTGGTTTGACATTAAAAACAAAGTTTCACAATGAAAAAGTATTTTTTTAGAATATGTTGAAATGCAACATTTCAGCATCTTTGGAAACAAGAAGCTCTCAGAAAATTTCACAATGAAATATGCGCTGTTCCAAGATCCCTCCTGCCTTTTTTGTTTTGTTTTTCTTCAGTTTGTTTGTTTTGAGGAAGATTCCCACCAACTGTGGGCTGGATTCAAATATAAAGTTTGTCTCTCTGTCACAGCCTTTTTCAATGAATTTTCTATTGACAAAAAAATTGTTTTCATCCGGTTTTAGCTGTGTTCTTTGCAAAATGCTTATTTTCCTTGGAGAATTCAGATGGAGGAAAAAAATAAAATCTGTGTCACCTCCATGTTTGCTATCACAGATCCACTGCCTTGCCTTGATGTGTGTGACTATTTAGGTGATTGGTAAAGAGAAGCACAAAAAAAGAAAACATGAAAAGCCTGTTGGACCCCATCTGTTCATGAGATTCCTTTGATGGGAATCTAACTCGGAAGGCTGATCAGAGAGCAGATCATTGTTTCTTTTAAGTAGTAGTTACAAATGGATATTTATGTTCTTCTGCAATAATTGGCGAATATGTTTTGAGTAGAGTTCTTTCCAGTAAATAAATTAGCATCAACCAGCTTAGTGGCTGGTAAGCAGAAGTATTGCACTTAATTGGATAGGTCAGTTCAAGAGAGAGATTGTTATAATATTATTATTTAATATTTATGCTGTTTAGTCTAGAGAAGTCTTGGACAGTTAGAGAAATGAATGTATATGAAAGGCTTTTGCAAGAAGAGCATAGGGTTTTTTTTTCCTGGTACTGTTTAGGGCACAAAGCTCAAGCCAAGGAGAGTGAAGATGAAGGGCTGATGGTAGAAGTAGCTCAAGAATTCCTCCTGTTCACTGGCTGCCCCTTGCTCAGCCCCAGCTCCAGCTGCTCACTATCTCAATCATGCTGATATGAATCTGTGTAAAGACAGAGCAGATTGCTCCAATGACCCAGGTTTAGAATAATAATAATAATAAATTCTCTGCTGAGTGGATGGAAGGGAGCTATGAGCCTGAAAAAATTGAAGAGGCTCTGGATCCTTGTCTTCTTGATAGAAACCCAACCCTTTTTTTTTCCTGACTCCATACGTGTGGCAACAGTCCAAATTACAGAATCACAGAATCAATTAGGTTAGAAAAGACCTCTGAGATCGTTGAGTCCAACCTATGACTTGCATAATTTGTCAGTTTGTTGAGAATGGGAAAATATGCTCCACTGAGGTTCTAACTCAGTGACTTCAGTAAGGACTTCACTGGGCAACCTCCCTGTGTCCAGAGGTGTCCCTGCCCTCAGAACTTAGGTTGTGCTGAGGATAAAACAGCTGGATAATTGGACCAAGCCTTGTACATTTGAATTTCTGTTGTGACTCTGTCTCAGACTCAAGGGGAGGAGTTCATATACTTAGTGGTATTGATCAGTATTTTCCCATGGAAAATGAGGAAGGACTTTCCAGGAGAAAACTGGGAATACATGTCAGTAAAAAGTAAAATAAAGTCTTACTCAGTAAAAGGGTCCTTGGGAGCATGATGGAGATATAGTGATAGTCTACCATGAGTGAATTCCATGGCAACTCCCAGTCTTTGATGTATTTGCCTAATTTTTCTTGGTAAAGATCATTTTTGGTATGCGAGCACTATATATATATGTGATTTGTCTTCCCACCAGCACAGTTGTAAGGTAACACTAATAATTCTATTTTATCTCTGATTTTAAAAGTCAAAGTGCAATTTCCTTCTTTGTGATCTGTTCTATTTATCATGCACATATTTGCATATATTACTGAAAAGGTTTTTCTGGTTTGTTGAGTATCTTTGTTATCATATAGCTTTTAATATTTTAATTGTATAAATAGAGGTGAGCTGGACTACCGAAATTAAATCTGGATCTTTACCTACACAAAGCATTTCATGTGCCAGAAGCAACATATTTTTATGACTCTGAATTAATCTTTTTTTTTTTTTTTCCCTAGAAGCTTCTTTCCAGAGGAAATTTCAAAATTTGACCCTTCCATTGTGATTGGGAATGCATTTTGGTTTTGTTTCAATTTCCATGGCAACAGGAAAAATTGTTTTCTGACAGTCTCTGAACACAAAACTCTAACTTCCCTGTGCTGTTTTGAATACATCAGTTTGCATTTTTATCCCTTCAAGTATTTTGAATCCCCCTCCTTAACCTCTTGACTCCATTTAGCTCTGTGAAAACCAGTCTGTTTCTCCGTAGTCAGCACCGACAGGTTTTTCTCCATACTTTCTTAATTCTTCAGATATAATTTGATTCAGTATGCCAGTATCAGAAATATAGCCACATTTTATGCTTAGACTAAAAGTTCAGTTCTTTCCTTAGAGGAGCATTATTACTTTTTAAATTGCTTCTAAGCGCTAAACTTATTTCAAATCTGGCTTCGAGGTTGTGGAATATAACCTCTATCATTTTAAAGTCAGGAGCTTACTTGTCTGTTATGTTTTGCTTACATTCATACATCTTACACTGTTTGACATGCTGATCAGCCAGTCCATGAGTGTTCTTGAAGAGTGCCAGCTACATGATCATTAAATTTGGTACTGTCTCCTGCAATTTCAAACATAATATATTAATTAATTCCTGAAGAGATGCCAGGCTTCTGTGGTTTGCGAAGCTTCATCATTCACTGTGTGAATTATGAAATCTCATTGTATTTAACACTGACATCACCTATGCCACCAAATTATCATAAGTGGTAGAAAGCTTCAAGATATATGGTTTAAATACAAGCAGCCTCTTAAGTTGGAGTGTGAAAGAAGAATGGAAGAAAGAGCCATGACAGTCTTAATCTTCTGGGCTTTGCCTACCTGTTAGCTCCCTCCACAGGTATTTGTGGGATTAATCTCTGTATCCCAGCAGAAAGTGTTTAATCTGTGAATCTGCTGGAAATGCTGTTGTGCCACTCCAAGCCTGGACAGTTTTCTTGCCTTAGTTCCTCTCCAGCTGAGCTAGAATACATCCATGGCTCCTTAACTGGAGGGGAAAGTATTTCTAATAAGTCCCAAAACCTCCCCCTGCCCTTTGTCCTTTCTCCATAAAATGAAACTAAGGCAACACTCATAGAACCTGGCTATGCAGATCTACATCCTTCCTCTATTTGATTAAAGGAGAAAAGAGGCAACAACCCTGATCTGTGAGTTACTGTCAGCAGGAATTAATGGGGCAGTGCAAACCTTTGAACTCTGCTTTGCCACCATAACAGTTGAAGGACTTTAGAAAAAGAATTGAAAAAACTGATCTTGTATCACAGCTTCTGGGGATAGAGAGCATTTTTGGAGGACAGTTGGCACCCTCAGTAGGCACTTCCAGCTGCTTCATAACTCTTTAGAGAATATTGTGCTCATAGAAGGTAACTTTCATTTCATTAAAGCATTAATAAGATTTAACTTCTAGCATAGTCTATTTGGGCAGTTATATGCAGTTTATTTACAGGCTTTTGCTATATTTATTCATGCCTTTGGTATAGTTGCTTCTCATTATTAATAGATATTTATATTATACACACTTTGTTGATACTGATACAATCGAGTTTTCCATTAATGTTGAGATCTGAGCTTAATTATGCACTCTACACTCTTGTTTGAAAGTCATGATAAAACTGGTCTGCATTTTTAATTTTTGCTGTCAGTGAAATACAGCCAGCTTGTATTCATTACCAGCATAGATATTTATAACTACATCTGATTTTTATTTTCTTAGTTGTTACATCTTTTCTTGCATGGATTATCTGTGAAAAGTGCATAGACTCTAAACTGTGGTAAGAGTCAATCCTTATATCTTAATATGTACCAAGCAAACCTATCGTTGCTCAGCTGATTTGAGAGTTGTTTTGCTTTTAGATAAATATTTTTGAGACTGTATCTATTTATGACTTTAGCCTCTTGTGAATTGTTACTGGAAGTCATCGGTTGTTGATTCAGAAGTATCAGTTAATCATGCAGGAAAGGGAACATGGGTGAAACACAAGGATTTCTTCCTGTGGGAAAGTGAGCAATCATTTTTGTTCTAGATTAGTTCACTAGAAACTGTGAAACTGTATTCCAGTCCATGCATTTGTAAATGTTTGAAATAACATTTTGAATTTCCGTGAGTGTAAAGAAACAGCTATTTTTTCCAGCATCTATCCCTACTCAGTCAAAATAACATCCTGTAATAAATATAGGAAAACCAGTTACAGTATAAAATCAAATGTCAGGAAAAAAATCTATTGCTCAAGTATCTAATGATTCTTGATGCTTCATTTTCATCTCTTGATATATTCGTGTAGGAGGTTCTCAAATAATTCTTAAACTCCAGAATTTTCATTGTGTCCAAAATGAATATGAATCCTTATTAAATACTGTAGGCTTTGGAATAATTCAGAATACTTTGTATCAAAACATCTTTATTTCTTCTCGACCCTTCCATAAAAATACTCTTAGGAGCAGACTAGAAGCTGAAGCTCTGGTTGCTGCAAAGGACAGAGAGATGTGCTGCTCTCAGCCATACGAATCTGTGGACCTCAAATGGACTTGTGCGAGGAGAAAGACTGAATCTACAGCCCAGTCTGAGCTTCTGACAGGGCACACATGTAGGAGAGAGGTGAAGGACTCTTCTCCCTGCCTGGTGAAGAGCTGTGTCTTTGTTCTTTGGAGGTCACTGGCAAACAGAGGCATCTTTGTGGTTCCTGGCCAGAGTGAGGTGATGGAGAGAGCAGTTTAGGCACTTCTTCCTTTGTAAACTCTTTGGACTGGCAGGTGTAGTCTGGAGCCAAGGAGCGATATCAGAAATTAATTGCCTCCATGGACAAGAAAATTAATTTGCAATTATTGTACAAGCTACAGTCTTCTAGACCTTGTCTTGTTAACTGCCATCTACTTCAGAAAAACGGCTCGAATTTCACTGTTGGTGCAAAGACCATCACAGATTTACAGATGAAACCAAGGAGTCTAGGCAGTCACAGCTATGCTCAGTGGGTTTTAATAATCCCTGTACCACAGACCTCTCCAGTCCTTCTGTTTCTGATCTCCATCCATGGGAAGTGTTTGTAAATTTGGGTTTGGAAAGGTCCTGTGTTCTAGGCCATCATGTTCTCTCAACACAGAGGAGAGCATTAAAGCTGTCCCACAGGGCATATTGGCCTTTCCAGGGGAAGGGCATTATGGCTTACTGGAGTACAAAAACAGATCTGCTATATTTTTATATCCCTCTTTTAATGAAATTTCTCTCTAAATCCTTTTTATTCTTTTTTTTTCTTTCCTTAGACAGTGTGGGATAGCAGCACTCTATCAACATTAGAAAAATAAAATTTTTGTTTACTTTGTTACTTTGTGACAGCTGGCTTTGACAAAGATGGTGGATTGATTTTATCTTGTCAGCAAATTATTTCCATTCATCTGTAGCCCCGGAAACCTGCTTGGATCTTGGAAATGCGTCTGGTCCCAGTTTCAAATTGAATTGTCTCATTTTTATTTGACATGAGGGAGCATGGGCACTTAGATCATAATTTCATTTCTGTGCATCACAATCCAAGGAGAAATCACTCACCCCGTTCCTCCCAGTCCCCTCCCATCCACAGAACAAACTTTGGTACCTCTCAACTGTAACTGTCTGTCAGTTCTAAGCTTTCTGGAAGGTGTTTATGGCACAGAAGAACTGTTCAGGTAAACATGCCTCCTTCTGTGAATTCCTATTTGTGTGCATAAGCTTTCCTTGGGAACACTGAAAATGGTATTAATTCCTTGGGAACACTGAAGACGCATTTAATTCCTGATATTATCAGTGAACTCTTTATGCCCAGTGACTGCCATTCTTTGTGAAGTCCTTTTTACTGGGTAGATAATAGTGGGAGAATAGGAAGTTATCTAATAAGAGTTTGCTATTGGGATCTGGCAGCCTTTTCTGTTAGTTAACACTCATACTTGTGAGCTTCCCAAAGGTTCCCATTTTTAGGAACCTAAAAATGGACAAAGTTGCAAACTAAAAAGTGACTGGAACATACCTCTATTTGACATCTCTCTGAACATCACAGATATTTTTGGTAACAGAAAGTCTGAAGGTACATGAGTGGGCCAAATTAGTTAGAAGACATCATTGTAGGCTAATTGATTGGAATTAACTTTTGTCCTCAGGAGAGCCCAAGCTGAGCTTCTCTGGAGGTCAGAGTTAGTTGAGACATAGAAAAAGCGGCTGGCAGCAGACAGCCACTAAACAAATGAAACCTTGTTCTAGTCAGAGCCTGAACTGTGACAAGGTGGTAGCAGAGGAGGAGTCACTGATTGTTCTGAAATCTTCACATCCTGTCCTGAGCATTTATCAGCTGTAGTAGCTGCTTCATTTAATTTCATTTCAAGACAAGGCATTTGCTTTAAAATCTGTTTTGGTGAGTGCAATTCCTGGTAGAGTGACTGAGAGCCTGAGTGCATTAACTGATAAACTTGCTTGAGAAGGGCTTTTTAGCATAAAGAGCAAATATGAGATTCAGCAGTAGCTAATGGCAGTCCTTCTAACTCCTCAGCCTGACATACGTCCAGCCTATGACTAAAGGAGATAGAACAGAAAGAGTATGAGTTGAGAAACTTGGGGAGGTTGATAATTATAAGTGAATTACACCATAATACATTTTTCATTTGTCTTTGGTATAGCTGATAGCAAATGGCATGTCCATTGCTTATTAATACAAGCAGCAAAATATACTGTTACTAAAGGTTTCTGAGGCTCAGTAAAATGTCTGTTTTAAGTTTCTTAAACAGGTTATTTCACTTAATAACACTTACATAATAGGATGCAGTAAAATTTTATTTTCTCTGCTTCCTTATGCCTGCATTGCAGGACAGACAGATTGACCTTCTGTAACCTGCCTAGAAAAGGGCATGGAGACTTGGTATACATTAGCTTTAAATATTTTACAGATTAATGTGATTTCCACAAGAGATTTTGGGCAGTGTTTTTGCATATTTTCTATAAAAGAGAAGAGAATTATTTTGAGAAAAAATATTTCAAAAGACTGGAGTGTTTGCTTTTCATCTGAGGCATCCAGACTTTTTATTAGCAGTATTAAAATACTTTTAGAGACACATACCCCTTCATGAAAGTGATTTCCAGCTGATCTCTCCAAGCATGGTTATTAACAGCCTCCTCCAGAGGGTCAGTGTGCATCATCAAGAAAAAAATAGATGTAAAATAACTCTTTAATTACTTTAGAATTGGCTAATGTAGCTCAAATTCAGAATGAATCTCTGATTGGAAGTGGAACCCAAACACTTTCTTATGTTTTCCTTTGGTTTATTGGATAGGAGCAGGAATTGTAGAGCAAACAGTTAAAATTTTTGAACACTTTGTTTGAAAATAATGTTTTACAGTGATCTCTTGCCTTCTGTGGCCATTAGAGAGATTCTCTTAAGCAGTCTGATGCATTAGTGCTCATAATTCTAGTTTGTGACTATGATTATTTCTTGGTGCTGAGTGAAGCAAGAGATCATAAAATCAAAATGCAAAGCTTTTAGCTGCACTCTTGGCTAGCAGGAAATCAACATCTTTGCTAACTGGACAGAAACTGGACTAAGTGATGAATTCATCTGGCTGAAAAATTGGATAGATTCTCCCAGAAGATGACAGTGCACCTATGAGTACTGTTCTGCCAACTTTTTAAGTTATGTAATTTCTAGCTGTTTTTTCCAATATTGAGTGCAATAATAAAACAAGTAGGGACAGAAACTACCGGGTTTGTGTGTGGATACCGATGGTTCTTTTGATCTTGAAATCTGAAGTGAGGCCTGTCTTGCAGGGATGGTGATGGAGTGGATGCTTTTGAGTAGGTTGACAACTTACTCATCATTTTGATACACTCATCAGCCTAACAGAGATCCCCTTTCCACTGGAGTCCTTCAGATAATTCCTATGCAATAAACAATAACTACATACAGAGCTTTAAAATATGTCTGAGTTCTCAAAGTGTCATTGTTCTCAGAAGAATGGATATTGTAGAATAAGAGTAACTAAGAAGTGGAATAAATTATGAGATTTGAAAGTCTGGCCATGTTGTAACTTTGCTCCACTGTTTCTCATAGAAGGATTTCTTCATTCAGATAGGGATCAAAACCATATGTTCAAAAATACCAAATAAGGCTACTTCTGTAGTAGTTGTAGTCTAAGAGCGATCAGTAATTGCTGTAAATTTAGGAAAATTTCAAATTCAGTTTCCAAAGCAGGAGTCTAAGCGTGGATTTTAAAACATGTAATCAAACCAGAACTACTTAACCTTTCAAAAATTGATCCACTCCTTATAATTTTGGGTTTTTTTCAGAATTAGAAGTAGGGAATGCTAGTATCTCTTTAAAAATAATCTTAATCTATAGCTGTAATTTACAAGTAAAATCCAGTAGTTGTTCTAGAGCAATCATCTTATGAACTGTTTGATATGTATATTTACATGCATAAGCAAGTTCTTTTTTTGTGATTTTTTTTTTTGTACCTGAATGAAGAGACATTTGTAAAGAGTGGAGAGGGAAAAGAGGAGGCTTTAGACACATAGCAATGCTTACATGTAAATTTTGAAACTAAACCTTTCCATCTCCATGTTCTGTCTTTCCCAGAATTACTACTAGTAAGCTAAAGCACATTTAAATATTTATTCTCTGTAGCTTAGTCTGAAAAAAAAAAAAAAAAGTTCTGTTCTGGGTCATTTGTAACTATTTACTTAGTTTTCCAAACAGCAAAAATACACTAGCAGTAAAAAGAAAAAAAAAACTGCAGCTGTTTCTTAAACATTAAGAAGTGATGAAAAAACAATTATGTGCTCTTATTCTGCAGTCATATATAATTGCATATTCTTGTTCTAGTGCTTAGACACTGTGGATGCTAATTTTACTAAATTAATATATGCTGCATCATTTCCTTTGCAGAAAGCACAAAACCAAGCAAGAAATTAAAATTTGGTTGCTTTTTTTGTTTGTTTTCTTTCTGTTTTCAGTTTCCTTCTCCTCCAGTAAGTCATGGGAGCTGCAAGATACATTGAGTTCTTAATTTTTTAGATGCCAACCCTCCATTTTAAAAGTGTGTTTGTCTTCCTCACAGAGCAAGCATCTTTAGTTTCTTTTAGGACCCATCTGTGATTGACTCTGTCATGACCATAAACTCAGGCAAAATCTTCCTTAGCACCTGAAGAGGCACAGCAGCACCTTCCCATTCAAATGGCCAGCACACCTCTCTAGCCCATCTTTGATGGTCAAACCCTCAGTTCATATGTTGTATGAAGGGGGCAGCAGTGATGGATATGATCTGCTCACCCACTCACTAGTAGAGCCTATTGCCAATACCCACTTCTCCACCTAATAATCCCCCTTTCACTACTGGCAAGCATCTTTCTCCTTTGTCAGGAGAAGGCTCACACTAAACCACAAACTCCCTCCTCCTTTTTAACATCACTTTCCTGGTGCTTGCACGACTCACAGTGCTTGTGTGACTGACAGAGCTTTTGGGTTCTGTGCAGCTGCTCAAACTGCTGGCTTTGTGTAATCTGGATATGCTGTGACATGTAAATGATGCTGCTTGCTATTTCCTTGTTCCTACTGTTTAAAATCTCAATAAAAGTGAAAAATACCACTATACAAACTGCAAATATCTCAGCTGGCTATTCCACAATAAGGCAAGCTACCTCAACACCAATAAAATATTGACATTACTTTCTTTGTGTATTTTTTCCCGGTGTTCTTTAGTGAATTCTCCATCTTTAATGTCACCACTTGAGGTAAAACCAACCTTGTTATTTGGTCTAGAACAGTGTTGTTCTGGACCAAATTCTGGAACTTTTATGGAAGCAAATGGTATTTACATAAGGGACAATAAAGACAGTACTAAAAATGAAGGATCACAACACGGGAGATTCCGTAGGGTCAGTGGCTCGCAGAGAATTTTTCTTTGTTTTGTGAACTGCATGTGACTTATGAATAAAGTTGCCATACTTTCTGTAATTAAACCATTAAAGCTGTCTTCTATAACAGGCTATTTTGATTAAATTTTTCAAATGTATGTGCCTAGGATACTGAACTTCACCTGATACTTTCTTACAGTAGTAGTTTTAGGGTTATGTGTTTTGAGGGGGGTTTAAAGTGATTTCATATCCAACCATGTTTTTTGCCTACCTCTTGGCTAATATGGATCTGTCTGTCTTTCCCAAATGTTAAGTTCAGCTCATAGGGCATGCTGAAACTATGTTAACTGTATTGGAGTCCTTCTGATAGCTCAGTCACAGCTTTGTTGATAAGACAGGAAAATGGGGGAAGCTGTTTGCAGTCTTTCTGCAATATTTAGGTGTAACTAATAGCCTAATGCTTACAGTGCTCCTCTAGGAAGCAGGAGAGCCAAGTCTGACTTTCGCTTCAGCCAGAGTGGTTTCAAATATTAACTCCCAGGCCAGCCCTCATCCTTCTCTTAGAATTTTGTCAGTAGACAGCAAAAAAAAAAAAACGGGATAAAAGGGGTGCTTCAATGGGACAGAAGGATCATGTAGGCATCAGAAGTGACTCTCACTTGACAAGTTTGTATTGGCTTGTCAACAATCCTGCTACAGTCCCTGATGGTGTAGCCATCAGGGCTACTGCTCATACACTGTCCTGCTGCCAACCAATTCTATGCAGTCCACTGCATCCAGCGTCCTGCAAACCAGTCACCTTACTATTTGTGATGATATCAGATTGAGTGGCCTGAAGGTCATGGGAAGGAAACCAGATCCTCATAACAGCTAAGCCACTCTTTTCAGCACACAATACACTCATCCTGAAAACAATCTGGCCAAAGCTTGCCTTCTAGGTTCTCCTCAGGGACTTTTTGGAATTGCACGCATTTCCATTGTGATTCAAAACCAGAACTCACAGAAAACAGCTAGTTTATGAGCATGGTACTTGTTTGACTTGTGTCTGGAAACAGTGTCAAAGAGGTACACAAGCTGTACGAGGTATTTTGAATACACTCTCAGACTGCAAGTACAACACCAAAACTCATTAAGACTCAAAGTGGATGTTGTCTGGACACGATTTACAGAGGACTTGGCTATGTTTGGGAGCTCTCACAACTGTTCTGTCACTACCCTTTTCATAAGCCCCTTAATCTGTCTTTTCAATTAAAGGTGCAGACAAGCCTCTTCCGTGCCATCTAACCTTGGAAAATATTAACTTTTGTGAGTAGCTCCTACTCAATAGATAACACATTTCCAGCAGAGTGCTGAATTTGAGCTTTTCCCTGTTCAGTTCTTGTCCCAGGTGAACCGTAATGTGCTGAGTTTTCCCCCAGAAGTATTCAGTGCACTGTAGAGGGAAGAGGAGGCTTGGACATAGCCTACAACATTGCCTGCACCAACCTGTGCAAAGATAGAGTGGCTGCTTTCCCATCCTGGTGATCCAGGTATAGGAGGAGTTGAAGAACTGCTTTCCTTTCCAAAACCATGTGTTTCTGGCCCCTGAATAAAGTGTGTGGATAAAGTGTCTTCCACACTCTGAGCTGCCACTTCACATAATGACTGGTGACAGACCAGAAGTTGGCTTCATGCCTCTGTGGTGGTTTTGGTATGGATGCTGAGGAAATCTCCTAAAAAGGGTGTCTTGGAGGGCATCATCTCTGATGGGCAGAAGAGCCAGGCAAGGGATTCAGGCTGGGAGGACCTTGAAAAGGCCTTCAGAAAAGGTGAATTGACTAACTGATGAGTCTGAGTTCAAGCCTCCTGAAGAGCAGTGATGTGAACATAGCACAAATTCTCTTCAGCCTGGAACTCTCACCCAGTGAGAGCTGTATGGGCTTAGGATTCAAATGCAGGAACAAGGTCTCTGGAAAATCTGTTGAGAGGCTATATTGCAATTTAGAGTTTATATCCAACTACAGATAAGTTTAGGAAGGGAGAACATTAAGGAAATACAACTTTCTTGCGAAGCCCTTTTGTTGATTAAAAGGTCTGGATGGTATTGAAAGAACTGTTTGGGCAGCTCTTCTGCTATGCAAGTTTGTGATGGAGCACCTATAGCAAAGCACCTTTCTTCAATCAAGGCCCAGAAATAACCATATACATCTGTCTCCTTTTGTCCTAGGCTGCATTTTTTGATCCATCCTACCAAAGCAATTTATTAATTAACTACAGGCTTATCTCTATACATGTACACATATTTCTCTAACAACTGTGGAGAAAGATGCTCAGATGATGTAGAAACAGTAAATTCTGTGAAGTTTTTTTTGTGCTGAGTAATAAATCTTGCTGGCTGATATAAATAAACCATATGGCTTGTCAGGTTAAATACAAGTAGTGGAGTAATAGTACTGAATTTGTGTATTGAATATTTATTTTATTTTTAATCACAAACTGATTTTCTCTACAGCACCGGGAATCAGGTGAATTATAGAAGGAGGATCTGATTATTTAATATAGTCAGGGAAGTTCAAAGAATACACAATTAGGCCTATTGCAGACTTTCAATACACACATTTCCTTATTGCCACAGAGGGGATGTAGATGCTTCCACTTTAAGTGACTACAGTACAGTATTTTTTGATCTTTGTAGCTCAGTCCTTTGAATGACTGTTTTAGGTTCTTAAGATCTCTCTGGATTTGTCCCTATATCTTTAGGTTATGAATAACTGTCGGGACAAGATAATTTCTTATCTTTTCCTAGTGAATCACCTTCAGGTTTCAATAAATTGAAGAGCAGCCACAGGAGGAGAGAATACTGCACTGTTGATAGAGCATTTGTAGTCTGAGCTTCTGTGTGTGGATCTGCATTAAGTTACTGCTCTGACAAAGTACCAATCCCATCTCTGGAACCAAGAGTGCTAAGTACGCTTTGTAGTTGAAAAGAAATGCAATTCCATTTCTCCTCTTTGAATTGAAAGCAGAGAGTTTAAGAAAGGCAGAGTATCAGACTATTCTGGCTGGAATACCCATCATAAAATACAGGGATGATTTTTACTTATTACAGCTATTATATATTTGCATATAGTTATATACAAAATCTAGTACTTAATTAAGTGACTTAGTACATGCATATAGGATAAGCTTCTACTCTTGAGAACCCTTTCAGTTATTTCTCTCAAAATTATGTAAATGGCTTGATAGAAGGAAGTTTTCAGAAATTTCTTCATTCAGTATGAACTGTAGAACTTCTCATTATTTGAAAGATATTCTGTAGCAGAGCCAGGTCTGAACTTGGTGAGGGTCAGATTCCAAAACTGTCTTATAGATCTTCTTTTTTTCCAAGTTTTTTTCTATTTATTTTTAATAAATAATGTAATCCTTTCTGTCATGGCTTTATATACCTTGGGAAGTGAAGAGAAAGAAATCTCTTACATTTATCCATGATGCCTCAATAGACCTCATTGTATATTTGTAAGAAAAGTGTACCAATTGTTCAGAGTTGGCTTGATTAAAAGGAGTGGAGAAAGGTATGTGACAACCTTGAACAAGGAACCCCATCTAACTGGGCCATCCATACAGTCTTTGTGCACAAGACACATTGGCCTTAAGACAAAGTTGGTATTTCTAAAGACACTGCCCCAAGAAACACTTTCTCTCTTCCTCACAGTCTTGGGCCATATCAGTCATTGCCTCCCAGCAATGTTCAAAGGGGTTTTTGTAATCATCCAAAGCTATTTTTATGACTCCATTCTTGGCAGACAAAAAAATGGGGGAGGAAAAGCAGATGAGATCCTCTTCTGCCACTGAAAGCCCTGCACTAACCAATCAATCCTAGGAGGGAATTCTTATCCTGAGAGGATTACTGACTAACTCTTGTCAAATATTCCCTGTCTATGACCTTAAACAGAAGCTAGTAGATAAGGAACTGCTATTTTATGAGGTGAGTCAAGTCAGATTTTCTGCCTTTTCCCTACAAAGTTGCCCAGGAGAAGCCGTGGTGACAGCTAACAGCAGAAGATAAGCAAATGATTGACTAGTGTTTTCAGGAATATAAAGAATGTAGAGACTACTTTTCCTTTCATCTCCTAAATGCTGCTGGCAATTCTTAGTGGGAGCTGTAGAAAACTGTACAGGAGGACAAATGGAGAATGAAACTTATTAGTAGTGTCATCAAGTTGGTTTCTGTAAAGCAATCCTTAAGTCCTGCCTGCACGTATTCCAGCAGAGGACAGGTTTCTACTGCTGTTGTGTGACTGGATGCACCAGACATATTACCTGTAAGTCACATCAGACAGTTCACTGTCATGTTATCCACTACTTGAAGAATAATAAACAGTAAACAGGTAAGAAATGCTACCAATGCATACAGCTCATGCCTTTGGTACATGTAGGCAAGGTTAAGAGGAAAAGAACTATTTCTGTTGTATTATGAAAGCTGTTCCAGCACAACTTAGCACACTGTGCAGTTCCTGTGTACATCCTATACTACTTGTGTGCCGACTGCACTTTCACCAGTACTTTGAAAACCTTGCGTAAGTTTTGAGATAAATATTATCTGATAAAACCATGGTAATAAACTTAGTGCATATTATTTAATTAGCAACACATTGGTTAGAAGGGCTTCAGCCACTGGATGCATTGGGATCCAGGCATATCCTTCTCCCAGTAACACTTCCTGGGGAATTGCTTTCTGTGTTTCACAGAGTTCAGTTCCACTTGTAACACATCTTGTCTCTGTTAGCACCACCCCTCTGTTGACCTTTATGTCAATGCACACTTGGTTAACACAACAACTGATAAGTGTCTGGAACTGGCTTCAATAAAGATGTTACAAAAGAAAGTGTAGAAGTACCTTAAATGTTAATTAACATTCTTTAGTGAAAATATTCTCTTATTAGTTAGCTCAGTGATTCAAAGTCATGACTGTTGGGTGTTATTTCTGACTTTCTTATGTGTCACTGTTCAAAAAACAGTTCAAATACCCGCAAAAAGCATAGAGCAAGTAAGTAGCTTTTGGTGTGCTCACTGTAGTGTCAGGAGAGAATATTAATTAATTACTGCAAAATATGCTGAGCTCTTCTGTTTAAGAGTTCAGTATACATGAAATATAATTAACTACCTTTTAACAAATGCTTGAAAGTCTAGGGTGATTCAGTGGTTGCATGTAAAATAATGTTTACTGCCTTCTGAAAATAATGTCTCCTACTACACAATTGTTCCTCAGATCTTTATGCATATGCTTCCTATTAAGCACATGGGCAGTCCTTTTCAAATTATTTGGAATATTTGTATTTGTGGAAATCAGAATTCCTCCTTCATATTTTACAAATATAATCACTTGTACTTTTATATATGTATTTATTAATACAATTATCCATTTACTTTATTACTTGAACCAAGCTAAATTTTAAGAATGTTTTTAATTATCCTGAACATCATCCCATTGCCTCATGTATGTATCAATTTTTAACTGAATGCTTTTCCTGGTGCAGGAAACCCAGGCTGCTCCAAATATTATTGATATTTTTTTCTATTACAAATGATTCAGGAGTTCTTTTTTTAAAGACAAAACTATGCACTAAGCAACTATAAAACTAGCACAAATTGCATTCTATGCTCTTGAGTGCTTTATAGGCAAGTTGGAAACAACAACAGTTCCTCCTGAGAATATATTTAACTAGTGAAAAGTAGGCAATAGACAGAATTCTGAAGGTGACTAGTAAAGAAGTCTGAGAGACTGTAAAGGAATCATGTCTGATACATACCTTCAGTGATAAAGGGAAATTTGCTGTTGACTCCAGTAATGTAGGGACTTCACTGTCTACAACCTCCTCATGAGGGGAAGACGAGGGGCAGACACTGATTTCTTCCCTGTGCTGACCAGTGACAGAACCCGAGGGAATGGTCTGAAGTTGTCTCAGGGAAGGTTTAGGTTGGATATTAGAAAGAGGTTCTTCACCCAGAGGATGGCTGAGAACTGGAACAGGCTCTCCAGGGAAGTGATCACAGCACCAAGCATGCCAGGGTTCAAGAATTGTTTGGACAACATTCTCAGGCACATGGTGTGACTCTTGGGGATGGTCCTGTGCAGAGCCAGGAGTTGGACTCCATGATCCTTGTAGGTCCCTTCCAGCCCAGCATATTCTGTGTTTCATCTTCAAATTTGTAAAGGCACGAGCTTAGCACAGTCAAACAGTATGTTCAAGAGGAATCCAAAATCATAGATCCCTTCTGATTCTATAATGTTTGAGTATGTCTCTCCAGAAGGAGACACAGGATGAGACATTTACTGTGTCTGTGTTGCATGGGTATGTGATCCTGTGCCTGTAGCTACATCTGTGTCTGTATGAGAACATGGAGTATGGTGTGATTTACTGTGGTACAAGGACAGAGCACTTTGCATCTTTAAAATCAGTGGTGTCTGCACCCATTTCTGATCTCAGCCATGCACTGTGTCTAAGAGGTGCTGCAAAGCAGATTTCTGTATAGGTGTCCCTGTCTGCCTTGCCATCTTAGAATCATGGAATCATTTGGGTTGGAGAAGACCTCTGAGACCATCAAGTCTAACTGTTAATGTGACACTGTCAAGTCCACCCCTTAAGTGCCACATCTACATGTACTTTGAATACCTCCAGGGGTCGTTACTCCACCACTTCCCTGGGCACCCTGTTGCAATGATTGACTACCCTTTCCATGAAGAAATTTTTCCAATATCTAATATAAACCTCCCCTGGGACAACTTAAAGGTGTTTCTCTTGTTATCTGGGAGAAGACACCAACCCCCACCTCCACCTCCTTTAAGGTAGTTGTGGAGTGACAAGGTCCCCACTGAGTCTCCTTTTCTCAGACATCCCCAGCTCCCTCAGCTGCTTGTCATCAGACTTGTGCTCCAGACCATTCATCAGTTTTGTTGCCCTTCTTCCGTGAAATTCCAGGAGAACTGAGCAATGCAGGGCCTTGCAGCAGCATTGCAAAGGGGCTTAAGGAGGAAGAGGAGTGAAATTTTGGTTCCCCTGGGAGAGAAACCACTTCAAGGCACATGCTAAAGGGCACTAAATGATGTAATATAAATGCTAGTTTAGGAAACCATATTTCCATTGGATTTCAAATTCATATATCTGCAGAAAGGAATTTGAGTGGTCTCAGCAAAAGGCCATGGGATACCAGATCTGGGGAAAAACCCCTCAGTTTAAGAAGCAAATGGGACATCACCAGTGTGGAGTGCCCCGCCCAAGCCAGAGAGACCTGGTGTTATCAAGCAACTGAAGACAACCTATTGTATTTTATCTCTCCTTTTGTGTTACCTGTTCCCCCCATGTAATTCGCCTAAGATAAAGTGGGTTGTCCTCTATGGTGTAAGTGTTAAGACCCCAAAATTTGTAAACCTTGGTTTTCCCCTTTTACCTCATCTCTGTAAAGCCCCCAATTGTAATAAGCTGACCCTCTGATGAATATGCAAACCCCACATGAATATGTAGTACCCCAGACCCATAAAATAACAGGTTTTGTACGAATAAAGGATTCCAGTTTCTCGCCTCCACCTGGGATCGACTTAGCTTTATTGACCTCCACATATTTCAGCATACAAAGAGGGAATACCAAACCATCTATGCGCATCCCTTTACACACCACTTTAATTATGTGTTTCCACTTTCATAGCCTGCAGTAATTAACAAGAGTGGAATAATTTTGTTTATAAAAGTAGCCATGGAATTAGTTTAGAAGGATAATGCTGTTAGATGCCTACATCTATAATCCGTATCTTCAAATTATTTTGAAATTATACACCAACAGAGACTTCTGCTATTCATTTTTTTGCAGTAAGAGTCAAGTTTTGCCATTTCCCACTCCCTTTTTTAAATAATATTTTACTCTTAAAGTGAATATTAGAACCATCTGGCTCATAAACAGTAGGCAAATAACATTTCTTCATGATTGATTATGCAACATAACCTCAGGTAAGTGTAGCATGACCAGTTAATTGAAAATTGCTTTCCATTTAGAATTCATTCTCTGCTAGCCAATGATAAATAATTTTTTCATCTGGTTCATTTCACATTATACACTTTCAACATGCAAACCCCTTGCTGACTTTAAAAAAAGAAGCTATTTTTCTCTATTCCACTTTTCAATGGTCCTTTTCTAATGTTTCATTCTCCTATTTTATTAGCACTGTTTTACTTTTGAATTGCACTTATTCAGACAGATGGGGGAGACAGCCTATTTTATCTATGCTTCCTTATTTCCCTAAAGATTACTCCTTATTTGAAATATAATGAAAGAGCTGAGAGAACTACTTGATTCAACTGTTGTGGAGTAGCTGCTATAACCTGCAAAGGTACATTCTGTTGTCAGAACTAAAAAGTTCATGTTACTGTCTGGGAATGGAGAAAAATTAACTATGCAAAACAATCAAACTGAGAAACAGATGTTGCAAAATCTGTGTATTTTGTATTATCAACTTTAAACACTTCCTGGTGGCCTGGAGCAATTTTCAAGTCAACTGAGACCAAATTATAGTCATAAAAAATACACTGTTGTCATATGAAAGGTGAAGATGGAATTCTTCAGATTTCATTTCATCTCTGGACTCCAGATTAACTTGAGCAACTGACAAAACAAAGGGTGACATTTTCCTCTCAAATTTATGAGTCTTCTGCCTGGAAATGCTGTTGATATTTGATATCAACCTTGTTATTGACAATTCTAATTTTAGGTGACATTTAAATATTTATGTGACTGTAAGAATTTTCCATCTTATTTCTTCTTTCCTTCTTTGTTGCATTGATATGTTCTGTCTTTCATTTGTTTACAAACAGCAGCAGAAGCACTTTAGAAGCACAGCATGCATACCTTCAATATATAGTCATTCTGAAAGAGGCTTTATGGCACTCCTGCAACTATTTACAATAAGGGTTGTTCAAATATTGAGATACTGGTTTTGATTTCCATTCAGCTTGTGGCTGACAACTGGCAGATCAGCATGCAAAACAGGCAACTCAGCTGGAGTGCTTGATTTAAGCTGAGCTGAATTTATGTCACAAGATTAGTGAAAGGAAATAAAATCTAAAATTCCAGTTCCTTTAACTGTCTCGGACGATTTACTCCAATATATAGAAACAGAGAGACAGAAAATCACAATCTGGTTAGAGATTTGCATATGATGGGAAGAGATAATAGTTGAAGAGCTCAATGTAGTGATGTTCTCGTCAGCTGTTACACCCCCTTCTCAGCCATATAATCAAAGCCCTCTGTAAAGTGGCTCATTACTGTGAATGTTGTGACACTAAAAGTTGAGAAGAAAGTGTGTTAAGTTTCCTTTCTCAGCATGACGTGCCTCTGTTTTGAACAAAATATTTAGCTTCATTTTTTTAAAGAGGTACATCATCAAGGTTGTCTCCCATACAGATATATGAGCTTCAGACAGTCAGGTGGAATAGAAAAAATAAAAGATTACAGAAATAAATATTTCAAATTATAGAAGATGAGAAAATCTTTTGGTAAGCAAAACACAAGACTTTTGCTTTACTTCTATCTGAGCATTAAAAGTCTACACTAGGTGTCAGATTCTCCATGCTGTTGTACCTGTTGTAAACTAAAGGAAACTTCTATAAATGGACTCAAGCTATCACAGAGTCAGGGAGTATCCACACTGCTGGAAAATTTTTCTATCTGATAACAGCAATCATATCTTTAGAGGTCCACAATAATTTGGTTTTTGTAATCTTATTTTTATACTAAGAGGTCAAAGTGCACGTTTATTTTCAATATTTAAGACCAAGATTGGTCTCCTAAATTGGAGGAAAAAAAATCTTCTGTATTTACAAGTTTTAGCCTAATCCCTGGCTACAAAGCAAGAATCCTGGAACATATGCCATTATGATCAGAATCACCATCTTGAAGATCTTAGGTACTGTAAATGGAATAAAACAACACAGTGCACATTGATATATAAAAGGTATAAAAATATTATAAATAATTTAAAAATATTCAAGTAAACTGCATTTCTTCTTAATTCTACCAATTGCTACTTCCAGTGCCAGGAGTAACATACCAGCAGTATTCCACATTTCCTGTTAGTTTTACAATTCCTGCATAGAAAAAAATACTCTCCTGGCAGGTCTGAGCAGAGCCCATATTGATTCTTTCTGTAAAGCTTTTGTTATGCAAGAAAACTAGATATTCTAGAAGTTCTGTTCATTTTTCAGTGACATATCCTGCCCCGTAAAGGCTGAGGAATGATCTGAATCAATGTTTTTGACATAAATCTCTTCTCCTATCTGACTGACTGCATCCAAAGATCATATTCTAAGTTAAACAGGTTTAAAGAGAGAGAAACACGAACAAAGGCATATTTGTATTTCAATAGTGCATGGATACCCTTGTGCTTAACCTGGATTGCTCTGTATTAAGTGTTTATAAATCTAGAGACCACAGGTAGATACAGACAGAAGACAAGTGTTTATACAACTACTTATTTTTGCAGCAAGATTTTAAGAATAGCAAGCAGTTTCTTAACCACTGTAAAGTGTTCTGGCAAAGAAAAGCTTTGAGAGGAGTTTTGCAATTGCATAAAGGTATTTCTACGTAATAAAAGGGGCATGAGAAATCTGAAGGGCACTAAGCAGATAACTGGCAGTGTTGGCTAAGGAGGGAGGAAAGTTTTTGACAATGAAATGGGGATAGCAAGTAGAACACAGAGAGACTGGGATAAATAGTTGCATCTACAGGACCTTGAATAAACTAATGGTGACCTCTTCCAGCTCTCGCTTACCACTGTCTGAGGAGAGTCCTCTAAAAGATCTGGATATTCAGTCATCTGGATAGTCAATGACATAAACATTAGCATTCAGGAAACGCCCTCCACACTGTACCATGAAGTCCTACAGATGGGGTGAACATGACTCTGATGGTGAGTGCTCAAACTCCGAGTTTTACTTGATCACTGAATTTCCTTGAGGAAGTCACTTCATGTCTGCTTCTCCTCTGTCCCTTCACTGCACTGCTCTGCTTCTCTCCTTCCCCCGTGCCTTAACTATTTAGATAGTAAGCACTTTGATACAAAGGCTGTTGTTTCCTGATCACAAGCAATGATTTCTTAGACTTTCGTTTTATTCTTAACTCTGCTACATACTGCATGGGTGACCTTGGGAAATTGGATCTCATTATTTGTCGGAGAGGAATGATCATACCTGTTCCCTCTCTACAGTATTTTGAGACTGGCAATTGACATATTAGTGTATTACTTAAACTATTAATATAGAGAAGCTCCATCTTGTTTTGATAGGCTGTATTCCTTTAAGTGTTTTAGCTGACTGTCCATCTTTTGTGGCTATTAGTTCACCTCCTATAAAAGATACTCCAGAGATCATAGATCAAATATGACTAATGGATAGGTCAAACATTGCAAGTACTTGGAAAGAGCTCAAAGGGCTCCAATTTCTTGTCCAATATAGTAAATGTTTTGGGCATCCCTATTTTCTGCTCAGCTCATCTCAGGAGACTGTGGCTAAATGGTAGCAGAATAAGTGTTCCTAGATTAACTGTCTCCAATTTCAGACTGCAATCATACTTATAGGATTTACAAATGCCACCATCACTCAAGGAAATAACAATGAAAAATCAGTGTTTTTAAAAAGAATCACTTCAATGTTGACATGAGAACCTGAAACAGAGCAGACCTACATCCAAGTTAGAAGGTGAACAGCAAGGATTCTAAAAAGGACTGGCACATTTAAAGGACAAATGGCCATTACCACTGAAATAAATAAGTCAAACCACATAAATAATGTCGAAATAGGAAGAAGAATTTCAAAGTATCTTAAAAATTACTTTTAGGCAGCAAGTCTTTAAAAAAAACTTTAACCTTCTTTGCGCATTAATGGCTGAACACCAATGCAATGCATTCAAATGCTGCTACTTGACTATTGAAACTGGCAATAAAATAAATGAAAGAAGCTCAATTTTCTGCTTAATTTCAAGGCATTAAAGTGAATGTGATTCCTCACAGTACTTTCAGCAGAGACTTTGGTTCTCGTTGGCAAGAATCATAAATCATCTTCAGCACCAGAGCTCTGGAACATGTTAACAGATCTAAACATTTTGGTCACATACACTATAGACCATTAAAAAAAAAAAGGCTTCAACTCAGCTTAATAAAAAAAAAAATATCCTGTGAAGTAGAGGACATAATCTCAGATTGAAACCCAATGAAGACAGGTATTTATTCAGCAATCAGTAAACACATTTTAACTTATTTGCATTTGCAGAGAGCATTAAAATTCTGGCATTCTAACAGCACTCTCATTATTCTAGCTGTTTTCGTTGTCAGGATTGTCTATTTCTTTGTGCTTATAGTTAGGAAGAAATGCCAAATGAGAAGTATTCCTAATAAAATACGATATACAGAGATTTTTATGCCTGCTCATTATTTTATCATAAACAGTATTTGCACACGAATATTGGATAAAAGACATCTTCACATTTCAGAGTATTGAATAAAAGTAGGTTTAGAAGGGAAGGGGCATTTTACTTTATCTCTGCAATTTAATTCCTAAACATGTAGGTTATATTTATAAAGGCACCATGAAGTACAGTGAAATACAAAGCATAAGCTAGGATTTTTGACCAAAAACATGGCACTTTCCTTGTTGATGGCTTTAATATAATTTTCTCCATTTTCAAAATGAAAATAATGAAAAAATGCTTCAGAATGAGTAAACAGAGAATGAAGAAACGCCAAATCTAGCTGTTGGCAATAAAGAATTTGTTTGCACATCATATCATATTTGGTATGAGAGCAGGCTGGAAGTACTGCAGAAACAACTGATAATCTTGTTGGTCTCTGACTTTTTAACTTTTCTTGAGCAACTGTTTATTTATTCTGCTATTAATATCTCAACTGCCACTTGGAACATAGTCAAAGTATGGCAGAAATTCCCAGTAAAATAGCTTAAATCAGATGAACTGTCTTCCAGCTTTCTTTCCTTAAAAAGGGGAAAGAATTCTAGAAGTAATATATCTCAGAGAAGCACACATCTTGACTTCGAAAAATATCAGATTAGAACAGGATTGGACTGACAGGTCCAAAGTTTAATTTAGGAGGTTTTTTTCGTCAAAGCACAATTCTTTCAAGCTGTTATCCACACGGAAAACACTTCTCAAGTTTGTTTTTTAAATGTAGGTCCAAATCCTTATTCTTAATTTCAAGTCCTTTAATGAGAACTAGTAAAATATACTTTCTATGCAGGCAATCCTTCTTTGATCACCCAACCAGAATGAATTGGAGAAATTTGCTTTCAGACCCCCTGAGCATCTTGCCAGCAGTAAGGACTGAAATGCTGATCAGGTGATCTCTTGTAGAGGGATGCTACCTTGTTTTCTCAGTTCAAACTAAGCATTCCCATACACTTTGTGGTTGTTCCATCTATGTTTCTTTCAATTTCTCATTCCAATGCAATCACTGGAATAAGGGTTCATACTTCCAGTTGAAATTAAGTACCCCACTTGAAGCAGCATGTTGTGGTTTAACTACGAAAAGCTAAGTTTTGCAGAAAGTTATTTTTTACCATCTATTCAAATAAAATATTACAATAATGAGTTGTTGCCATGGATAAAAGCAATATATTCTAGAGCTCTAGAGGACAAAGCTGTCCAACTTCTTCCTTCACTTTGATCTTCTCATTCTTTGTCCTTTGTTTTATTTTCTATCCTTCTTCTTTCCTGTTTGAGAGATGACTTAGTTGCTAGTTTCCCATTGGATGTCTATGCAAATACTGATCTAACTTAGCAGCAGCAAAAGTCAAACTTCAGCAGTCTTGAAGAAAACTGCAACCAAGGAAGAATTTAACAGCACAAAAACTTCCAAACTCCCGTAAGCAGGGAAATGGTGCTTGCAGTATGCAACTACAAAAAACTGAGATAGAGAAATACAGGATGACTTCTCAATTGAATTTTGAAAATGAATGTAGTTCGAATTTAGGATGTAAGCCAAGGATGAAAAATCTGAAATCCTCAGGTCTGTAAAGTCCTTGTTATCACTGATGAAATTGCAAAGATACCTAAGATCGTCCCTCCAAATGCTCCTTCCTGAAGCTCTGTGTCTTACCTGAGTCCAAACTGAGATCCTTTGATTTGCTTTGCTACCCAGTTTCTTGAAAAACTCTATCAAAGATATGCAAAATATACCTGCAGTATGTCTGTGGGATTGAGTATAAAAGCATCACCTACTTTCATAAGACTAGCTTATTAATTAACAGGAAAGAGAAATCACTTAATTTCTGGTTTACCTGGATCAGATGTCAGGAGTAATTTACCATGGGGACAGGTAACACCCCCACACAATCTCTTTATGCTGGAGAATTTCAAAACCATTCATCAGGAAACTATCCAAACTAAAGATGATCTTAGCCTCTGTGGGACACTTGCACTTTTCCTTAAAGTCTTTTTGTTGTGCAGCCACAGAAGAACTGAAGAGCCACTGGACCAGAAAACTAAAGAATGAGCAAAGGTCTTTAATAACGTTATGAGGAAATTTGCCTAAAAAGGGTAAGTTGTGGATTCCTGTTCTTGTCCTAAGCAGTATTTATTAAACAGCCAGTGAATAAAATAAACACACATGCTTGAGCGCTTGGATGGAACCTGTGACTTTATCTTCAAGGCAGAGAGCTTTGCTGTCATTGATGGCCCAGCTAATCTTAAACGCTTTTCTACAGAAATTCAGGCCACCGTAACAGAGAAATGATTTCTAGCTTACAGTCCAAGAATCTTTGCTGGGAAATGGGTTATTTGACAATATCCTAGGCCAACAAGTCTCCCCTGGGGTGTAATAAAAAGCTTCAGTGCCCAGATGAAAACTTCAAGAGGAGTGGCAGGGCATCTGTGAAGCAAACTGTGTAGCGTGCACACATAGCTGAGGTGTAACCCAGCTTCACTCTTGAACCAGAAACTTTTGCCCTTGGCCTTGGTTGCTTGATAGAAGTATCAAAGGCTGAATTTCCCCCCCCCCCCCCTTGGGTCTCTGATTGCCCACAGTAAGTAATAGATGCTTGAAAAAAATCAGCATTGATCATGCTAACTGCCTTTCATTTTTAACTTCTAATAGAAAAGATCTGTTTCGGCCTTTTAATATAATTTGCTAATTTCAGTTTTGTGAAATGCTTTTAAACTCCATTTTAATTAATGATTGAAGTATTCTGAATGGCCATTTCTAGTTTTGGATGACAAAATATACCAACAAATCTTTAGGAGTCCCTTGACTTACCTGGAACTGCTTGATGCGAACTGACCACAGAGTACTAGACTATTTATATTTCAAATACACATTTAAACACATAGATTTTAAAACTTTGGCCCCAGTGTGCTAATGAAGCAATTTGTCCAGTCCATGGCAAGCCACAACTTTATGTTATAGTGCAAAGACCTCAGGACTGAAGTGGATCTTGCCCTTACTTCATTCCTCTCATTTGGATAGCAGACTACAGTAATGACAGGACCTAATGAGCTGTGGACTACTGCTCATGGATGCTTGAGTTAGGAGCAAGACAGGGCATTCTGGCCCACCTTTGACTGTTGCCACCAGCCTCGTGTCAGACCTCTAAATCAGGGCAATATCACTTTATTATTGCTTTTAATGAATATTAATGCTCACTGAATCAGCTGTATGAGCTGGGCTTAGCTGGCAGAACTGTCAGATGTTCGGAACAGCATTATATCCATAATCCTGGAGAAAATAAAACTCTTATATTACTATTTATTTGGATATTATGTGTCAGAAGAAAACGTCTGTCAAGCAACAGAAGTTATGAACTGCTTAGTGTGTTTCTCTGCACATCAGCCACCATCTTTTGCTCTTTAGACAATGTATACAGATTATGGCTAAGCCTTATGGATCATATGGTTGACAAGTGTGATTTGATGTAAGTTTGTAAGTTCTTTAGAGTTGTGGGAGCTATATAATTTACATGAACTGAAGAGTACTTTTCAGGTTCAACTTTTTTTGGGCCATATTCTCTAGCTTCCACATACTGACAAGACTGCCTATTTGGATCTACTCAGCTGTGTATTAATAGCAATACCATGAACTTGTTGCTTGCAAAAATCTCACAGCATTTTGGGAGCATATATATAAAAGTGAAATTAGAATTGTATCTATTTTTTATGTGCCTACTACACGGCAGAAACATGATCTCGGGCTCTAATGAGTCTTGCCATTCCACTTTGTAGCACTCAAGTGTTGAGAAGCCTTGTAGTAGGCATATGATATGTACAGCAACTAGGTCAGAAGTCATTTTAGGGAGGTGAGGTAAGGTAAAGGGTTTGTAGACAGACAGGTTAGCATAAAGTTTGTTTCCAGAGGAAACTGGATACTTCTGCTTTCTGTCTTCCCCTTGAACTACCCTAAAACTCTGAAATGTCTTTTGATGTTAATGTGCAGGGCAAACAAGAAGTTTATCTGAAAAAAGAAGTGTAGTTGCACAAATTTGGCAATATGATTTATTTTATTCTTGTACCATTGCATTTTCCCAGGAGCAGATCCACTGGGAAGATCGCAGGAGGTACAGAAGATTAACTGTTTCTTTTAGTTTTCTTTAATATAAATGTTGGCAAATATTTTGTTAAACCTAAAGAAAACTGGGGAAAAGGTACATTTTAAAGACAGAAGTCCTATGAAAAACTACTTATGACAGAGAGAAAAGATACATTTAATATTAAATACTGTAAAATTTTATATTTAATTCAATATCAGTTTAAAAATCTTAACATGGTCTTTCTATCATTCCTGAAAGTAATTTGTTCCAGAAAGTAATGCCATCTATTGTTTTATTCACCAATATCTGTATATCTGAATTGATCACAGCTGCTCAGGAAATAAGTTCTTTTTCTTTTTCTTTTTCTTTTTTCCAAAAAGGCAGAAGTTCTGTTTCATTTTCCCTTTTGATCAGAGATTTTGCTCTGCAAGTTTTTTCCATTAAAAAAAATCATGTTTTGTCTTTCTGACTCTTGCTTTTTATTTTTTTTCACAAGAAAAAACACATTTGCAATTCAGTTAATAAGAAATGACTAATCATTCCCATCACAGAAGCCAGATGTTCTTCTCTGATTGTTGTCTCACATGCAGTTGCAAAGGAAGAAAGTCAATGTAACTGATACAGTAGCAAAAACTATCTGAATCATACCTCTATTACCTCTTCCAAGTCCTTCAAGCCAGCCAGTTTTTGCTGTGTTTTTTTTTTTTTCTTCAGCAAGTGTCGTGCTGGTGTGGCTGCACTGCCCTTAGTTTCTCAACTAACAGTTTTCATTTATATGATATATCACTTTTCTTTTGACTAAGAGGATTGCATTGTGATTTCTAAACTATTTGTAACCCACAAGCTCTTTTGTTTGTCTGTTTGATAATTCTTCTAAGGATATAACAATTCTTACAAATAGTACGAAATCCGATTTTAATTTCACTGTTGCTTATGTACCTCACACAAGATCAGGAGCTGGATTTTAAACCCATATAAAGATGGAGAGGGGTGATGAATTATGAAGTTCACCTCCGATTATAAAATAGTTTTAAGTGCAGAGATAGAGCTGGCTAGGGTAATCACAGCAGAGCTATGAGCTAATTCTCCTGTATACTACTTTATAGCTTTGGAAAATTGTACAAGATACTAAGGAAATTAATCATTCTGACATTCAGAAGAGATCTCTTTTTTGAAAGCTTCATCATTCTGTGTATAGTGTCGAAGGTGTACAAGGTGTTTGAGAGGTAGCTTACAGGCAACAGGCCAACATCTCCTGAGATAATTTGGTGGAAACTGGTATCTAATTAGTGGATTAAACCGTTTCTTATTTATTAGTGCCATCTTCTATTATATATTTATTCATCCCCCATTTTAGATAGGGGAAGTGTCAAATAACAGCAACTTTGTTTGTTACAGAGAAATCAATTTAAAAATGCATTGACAAATCAAAGACTTTAGAGGACATAAAAGTATTACAAATCATTTAACAAACATAAACTATGAGGAAATGGATTTATTTGCTTAAGAGAAAACATGTTCTTAACAGTTTCCATTTCTAGAAAAAGTGATAACAATGATAGATTATTTTCCATGTCTCCTACTGCTAGAATAAAACAGGAATTGCTTGTATTTGCAGCAAATATTTATGCTTGATATTAATAACTTTTTATTTTTTTCTTTAGCTTTCTGGTGAAACTGTGGTAGAGCAGCTACCAGGAAAGGCTGTGGTAACCTGTTTCACTGGATATGTTTCAGGGGCTAATTCAAATATAAATAACCCATAGCACAGTACTAAGACTAGGGGAAGACTTTTAATAGCAAAAATGAAAGGTGAGTGTAGAGCTATGAGGAAGAGCCCCTTGAATTTTGCTGTATGTAGAGGAAAAGAACAAATTAGTTGACCAGCTGGACCCCATCCCACCACGATGCATTCATGCTGGGTGGACCTTAGGAATGAGTCTGGGATTGGGATAATGAAGGAAAAAAATAGTGATCAAAAAAGTGAGCTGAGGAGAGAAGATAAGTAGCATCCAAAAGTATGTCACCTTGAACAAGCCATAGCAGAATTTACAAGCAAGTTAGGCAATGAATCAGCAAACGGGACCCTAGTGGGATTTTCAGAAGCACTTAGACACAAAGAATGTAATTTTTCATCTGAAATTAGAGTCTAAGGTGCTTTAAAAATTTCACTTGGGCTACATGTGTCTGTAGGGATGGTGTTACCTTAAAAATATGACCTCTCAGCAGCCCACTTTTCTCCAAAATAGAATAAAAACAGCTCTCTTGCAGCTGCCTCTGAAGACAATGTTGTTAAAAAAGGAGTCTGGGATCTCAGGTTCTGTGTTATGAAAGCTACAAAAGCAGCAAAAATATCACTCTTCTTGTCAGTGTTCATGGTCAAGTGTGGGCCCCAAAGCTCAGCTCTGCTCCTGGCAGGCCATAGAGACAGACCAAGTCAATCAAAATGAAAAAGTCACTGCAGCAAGAAGACTCAGTAGCCACAGCTACTCTTGACCTTGACATATTTAAACCTGAATCTAAGGTGCAGTTCCTGTTATGAACTATGGTTTTTGATCTGATCTAAAATTGGGTGGGATTTAGCTTCAGAATAACCCATCTGACTTCAGGTATTTACACGAGTGCTTGTATATAAGCTACTGTTCAGTGGCCACACAGCCAATACTGTCAGTGCAGCCTGGACATCTGTCCTGTTCATCTTAAATAAGAAAACTGCCTAAATTTAGACACTAATTGCTATTTAAGATATCTTCAGGCTTCCAAAATGTCCACTAAAGGCAGGCAGAAATGCATGAGACTTATGGGAGATTGCCTGCCCTGGATACCCTCGCAGTGTCTGAAGTGACATTGTTCAGCTATGTTTAGGCCCTTATCTTGGGTTAGATGGATACATCTGCAAACTACAGAGACTGTGGTGGGAGCCTAAACGTCTCTTGACACGTGTAAATCCCCATCCAGAGAATGACTGCCTTACCTAACTATATTTTGGGTAGATAATTGTGTGATAGTTTCAACTACAACACTTACATGGACCTACAGCTCTGAGCAGTATTTAATAAAAACATACTCTTCCTTCTCAGAATACACCTCTCTGAGCCCATGCAAGAGCACCAGTTTCAGTTTGTTTTCTTTTCAGGCTTCTTTCCCTGTCTGTCAGGAGATAAGATGTCCAGTACCCCTTCTCTAAACTTTGGTTCTCCAGTGTCCCTCTGGTTAGCACAAGGTGATTCTTCTCCATTCCCAGTACATTATCAGTCGATCTCTAGCCTGAGAACACAGTCCAAGTTTTGCTGAAAAATTGAATGCATTTACCACTTTTTTATGATTTTGCAAACCTGAGACCTTTATCGAGTCTCCTGCTCCCCACAGAAGATGTTAAAGTGCCATATACTTCTGTAAAGAAAAAAGACAATATATAATTTATGTCAATTATTTATACATTGCCTTTTTGTTATTTACTTTGCTGATAGAATCTGATTGCTAGGGACAGTAAAGGGCAGAGACTTTAGCTGAAATAACTATCAAAGAGCACTGGTTAGTGGGTAGCAAAGCACAGGTTTTGTGTTCTTAATTTTCTCCCTCCTGACAGAAGAATTGGAAAGAGAGCCACACGTGCTCTCTTAGTACCCTGCCTAGGCATATATCAAAGGCAATCAGTGCCCTTTTGGTTCATTTCTGCAGAACTGCAGGGAAACATTTTGGTGCTTAAAAGACTCACTCCGAACACTCCTTATTCCTCATACTTTGGCCTCCTTTGGTTTCCGTAAACATTCCTCTTGAGCTGCAGAAGCAGCAGTCAGCCAGCCTTGGATATGTGTGCAACTATTAAAGACCCTTCCCAGAAAGATGCTTGGGAAGATATGCTCTTGTTTGACCCTTGGGCCCTTCCTCTACACTGCAATGAGTCCTGTGATCTGGGATACTTTATTGGTGATTCAGAGGCGACAGGTTTTTCTTCTTTCCTTTTTCTCTGTAGTTGTTTTTCTTAGCATATTTCCAGACCGGATGCAAAGTCATTCTCAAATAATCATGTTTGTCTCTATCATTAATGAAGGCTTTACATGCCACACCGGTGTGTTTGGTGGAAGTTACTGATTGATTGATTTGTTTGCTGTAGAACAAGATTATTTTGTTTACGCTGAACTTTTGGTATCTCAGTTTTCTGAAAGGAAAGGAAGGAGGGAAAGAAGGAATAGGAAGAAAAGGAGTGGCAGGAAATCTCATGGGGAGCCTTGCAGACTTATAACCTTGTTGCAATGGGCCACCAACACTTGCTCCTAGTGCAGGGAAGGCAGGGTGCCCGAGGGGCCAGGGGAGGTTTTATTCCTAGAGTCCAGGGGTGAAGATGAAGGCGATGGACAGGGGCCGGTATGCTGTGCCAAACACATTGGAAACTGCAGCAAGAGAGACAGGACTGGGAGGCTGGTGGCAGGCACAGCTTGCCTGCTGGGGGTTACATGCGTGGAGAGGTTTGTGCATGTGCTGCTTGGCACATAGAAAAAGCACAACAGTGTGGAGCAGGACTGTCCTGTAGTGGCTCGCTCCATGCAAACATCCCAGCTCCAAAGAATGGACCAAACAACTTGACAAAACTTTTGGCTGAAGATGCGGAGAAGAGCAGGTTTGAGAAGCAGAAGGCAGGAGATAGTGTAGTGTGTGTTTCAAATACCTGTTAGCTCTCCAATGAGAAGTCTTTCACAAAGGCTTAGTTAAGTACTAAATAACACTTTACTTTTAGGACAGCTGCTGTTTTTTCACCGACCCTGAGACACACACTTGAGTCAGGGGCATGGCAGAGTCAGCAGCAGGCAACAAATATGTTGAGATGATGGGGTGAAGAAAGAGTATGGTCAGGGATTTCAGAGTAAATATAAATTTAGAAATGGAATTATTGTTGGATATTTAGTGTTCCTGTGGAATAGGTAACAACACAGTCTTCTCTAAAGGTCTCTGTAGAAACACTCACTCAATAAAACGATGTTGCACCCAGTTTGGGTGAATTCCCATTCGTCTGCATCTTTTCTTTTATCTTAATTTTCTGAGCCCCTGATTCAGCGCTGCAATTACAGAGACATTTTCCTCCTGTGCTCTGCAGATTTTGCAAGTGATGTCTAATTTTTCTATCATGCTATCCTATTGAATCTACTTGATATGAAAGAGCATTTAAATAACAGGGCTAGTGGATGACAAATATATCTTTTAACACCTTCAGTCACTTTTCACAAGTATCCAGGTGGGTTATATCAGCCTGTTGTGTTTGTGCAGTACATTCAAAGGCATATAGTGTATACATACATGAACACTAATCCCATTCATTTTGGAGAGGTCAGGCTAAAATAAATTCAAGTCAAATGATCAGAAATTTGTTTCTAAGACGAGAAAACAAATAGATGAGATATTACTTAACTTTCCTTTGTAGAATATTAACTGAAACTGGATTTCACTAGATGTCTAAATTCAAGTAGCTAAGTTAGGCAGAAGAAATCCCATTCCAACACTACCCATCTCACTGCAACAGTGGAGATAAACTGGCAGTTTAATGGTGGAAATATCTTGAAGTCTTTGGCTAAAGATAGGGTCAAGAGGTTAGTGGTTATCCTGTAGCTCTTAGCTTTTAATTCAAAAGCCAGGCCATATTTCCAGACTGTAGATAACTCTGTGTGACAATCAGTGATAAATTATGACAATTTAATAGCAACTGCCTTAAATAGAATGCCAAGCCCCAAATATTTGTTAATGTATCAAAGAACTACATCTGTCAAAAATATGAGTGGGCCATCATTCAAACTTCTGTTTCAGTTCCAGCACTGCAGAGAGCCTGTGAGAACCACAAAGAAGACAGTGCAGTCCCTGATGTTGTTCCATAAATAATTGACCCGCCTTACTGAAAACATTTTAAAAATAACCTCAGGATACATAGGAATAATAATCATGCCCATTGCGCCGGCAATAACACTTAGGATAGTCTAGACAGATTCAACATGATAGACCTTTGGTTAGTTGGAAAGTTTAAATCATAAAGAATTTTTAGTGAGATAAATTGACAATTTTCTGCTGAAAGTGAAAAACAAGTTTGCCAGCCTGGTCTGTAATATATAATTGTTGCCTGTGGGGCAATGCCAGGTTACCATGTTAAGGTCAATTTAGATGATATTCAGTCTTCACACTGACATTTGACACAGATTTATTTTTAAGACTAAGGTCAAGTTCTAGTGTAATAACCTATGCTTTCTCAGTCAATATTTATGAACATGATTTAATTCCCCCAACTCTGTTTTCACTGATTAAAAGTCCCCAAACTATTAATCTCACACTCAAGTCAAAACCTTTAAAAACCAGAAAGCATGCCTGCAGTTATGATGTTGTCTCTTTAAAAATAACAAAGGGAGAGGCTAGAAGATAAACTTGGGATAGGCATGCTGTTTGTGGTACATGAAACATTCCTCCTCCTAGTGCAAAAAGTGCTTGAAAGTGTTCACCATTTGATTAGTGTTCCAAAATGAGAAGAGCTGCTGGGAAAGAAAAGAATCATGTGGAACCGCAGTCTCAGTCTTCAAATTTAACCTGCTCTGGTAACCCAGACAGTATTAAACCCATTGTTGGTTTTAATTGCTCATGCTAAATATGTCTTGCTTAGTGACCTCTGCCACATCGCAGAACCCTGATCAACAGTTTTCAGGTATTGTGAGTCTCAGTAGACATGAAAGCTTGTTCTAGAGCAACTACTACTTTTATATCTTGCATAGGTTGGAATCCTGAACTGTGTTATGCATCATATTTGATTCAAGAAGATTTAGAAAGTGCAAATATTAAAAGGCAAATAAACAGTATGGAATTTTGACCTGTCATTATTTTCAACAAGCTTTAGTAAGAGATTTATGGGTGTTCAAAAGAAGGCAAGATTTATGAGACAGAGTAAAGGGGTGGCATAGAATGTAGCATTTAGTAATAATGTTAATTTTTCTAGTGAATTACTTCATAATCTGTGGTAAAAAAGGTTTAGTGAAGAAGAATCTGGACAGCTAATGACACTACCTTCAAAAAAGAGAGTGAAACCAAAACCTGGGGCATTCTTGTTCTTCAAGTCCTCTAGAAGGTTATACAGTAGGCTGCAGAGAAAGGGATTGAGATAATGAAAAGGTACGACAGAAAAATCAGCAGATGGAGGTTGTCCTAAAATGCTAAATGAAACACATTTATTTAAAGTAATGAGTATTTTATGATGAGAGATTCCACCACGATCAATTTAATGGTTTTAAAATATTAAAATGCAATGAGTCTAGGGAAGGCAAAAGTATTTTAAATATAAATCTATTGATTATAAACCTAAATGGGGAGGCTTTGTACAGTCAGTTCAGAGAGACACAAAGTTAAGGAACAAGAACACAGTCAGAGGTCTTTAAAATAATTGCTTTTGATCTAAGCACTTAACCAAAAATGCAGGAACTTAAGGGTTGTGTCAGTTGTTCAGGATGACTCTTTGACATTAATTGGAAAAGAAATGCAAAGTCCTTTTCTTCTGAATGCACTGTGAATGAAACAAGAGACAGCATCTTAGGAAAGTGAGTACACTACTAAAGGAACTTTTTAGTCAATGCTAATCCCCAAATCCCCCCTTCTTAAAGCCAGTTTTTAGGGCTTGTTCAGGTTGTGGTGTTAATTTTTCTTTGTTCTTATTTCTCTTTGTTGTTTGCACTATAGGATCAGGAAACATTTTGCTTCTGGCACGTTTGATTTCTGCTCTGCTTTGGTCCCCATGTTTATGCATACACACCTTTGCTGGTTTTGATTGAACATCATTGACAAGCTCCAACATCCTCTGCACAGGTCAAAGTAGTACTATATTCACCTATTTGAAATAGTTTTTGCCAACTCATCATGCTACTATAAGCTTGGTATTTGATTGGCTTTATTTTATTGGAATGGCTCATTCTTACCACTTAGGGCTTTTTACTCCCAGAATTATATCTTTCTTAATCAATGCAAAAAAATCCCAAAACAACAAAATGTGAAACTTTCTTGACTGATGGATGGATGCTAGACTTCTAAAGAAAAAAGGGAAGCTTTCTTTTTCACTGTAAAATGCCATGAATTTCTAGACCTTCAATATAGTCAATCTAGGATGTGGCAAGTAGAGTTTAACTACGTGCTTAGAGGCAAGCACTTGGCTGAATGCTTTGCTAAATCAAAGCTCAAGATATTTGTAGACCAAAACATGGTGTGCTTAAAGGAGGAGATAGACCATTTTTATTACAAATGTTTGTACAGTTCAAAAAGTGTTATTGCATTTGTTCTCTCAGCATGAGTTACTTTGTTGTCTGGTTCTCTCTGCATTGCTTTTGCTGCTGTTTCCAGTCTGTTCATGCCCTACAAGAAATACTTACAAAAGTAAATCTTGCTGTAATTTTATACTATGACATTCTAGGGTTCTGTGCACTTGTTTTAGTGGACTTGATTTAGAAACCTGCAATTTCTAACTATTAAACTTCTTATTTTCTTAATTTACCTAATTAATGTCCCATTTGGCCTATCCAGCATCCTATCAACTCCTAGTGCTGAAGTGACCAAAAATAGCAGTGCTTGACCATGATACATGAAAACTGTAATAACAAAGAGTGACGTTCACCTCTGTGTTGCAAGTGTTTATCCAGAAATTATAATTTATACTGTAAGCAATGCCATGAACCCTTTGGCCATGTCAGTTAAGTTGTGCAGATATGTCTCATAGCTTTGCCATTGGCTCTGTTCTGCAACCTGGCACCATTCCAGCTCTCTGTGAGGATGAGACCTGAGCGTGACCATACACCGGTGTGCCCTAGTTTGTTTTGAAAGGAAATCTGAATATATGGGCTGGGAGAAAACTATGGACTTTTCTAGGAAGTCTCTTGGTCTGCGTAGTTAAGGTCCATGGCCATCTCACAAAATGTACCTGTCCAGTGGTGCAAATGTACTGACTGAAACCAGCAGGAATCACACTGCTGTCTTCAATGGGAGTATTAGATAAAATAGAATTGGCATTTGCCACCTCCGCAGGAAAGTCTTAGCACATCAAAAGTAGTATACTCACTGTTGCTTGTGCAGGCTGTTCAGGAGTTGACAGCTGTGAGAGCACAGTCGACTTCTGTGAAAGATCAGTGAACTACTACCACTCATGCTGGCTTGGTGGCACAGGGTGTGAGAAAACCAGGGAGGCTTACAGGGCACTGGAGACTCACCAGTGCTGCTCCTGTGTGAGTGGCACTGACTACATGGGCTGAACCAGCCCTTCTGCTCATACTGGGGATGCTGCTGCCTCCTGTGTGGGTTAGAGAGCTCCATAACTAGAGTGACTAGATCAGGCACAACTAACAGCCCGGTTGTTGGTGTACTGAGATCAGCTCAGGTCCATCTTGTTTACTCTGAGCTCCTGCAATTGAGCAAATGTCGAGTTGGTTCAAGCTGGCTTAGACAGAGCTGGCTCAGACAGAGTTTCAGTCACGGTATGCTGAAGGACATGGTTTAGTGGTAGACCTGGCAGTGCTAGGTTAATGGTTGGACTTGGTGATCTTAGAGGTCTTTTGAAACCCTAAGGATTTTGTGATATTATACCTGACCATTCTAACTAGGTTTGAAGACCTAGACACTATAAAAATCAGAGATATTACCATTAACTTCTTTGTAACTTCATGGCCACAAAACTTTATAGTTTCATACACACATTGATACTAATGTCAGTTTTCCCAGACAGTAACAGAAACAAAAGAAAAACTGAGATCATTTGCTAATAACACTCAGATTGTGGGTTTCATCCCTGTATGGGCCATTCACTTAAGAGTTGGACTTGATGATCCTTGTGGGTCCCTTCCAACTCAGAATATTCTGTGAACTGCCTTTTTGCAGCACGGAGTAAAATTGTCTGCAGTATTTATTTCTTCAGTACTGATTTTACCGGTATTTGAATTATGCCAATAATTTGTAATGTGTTCATGGAATATGGTTAGAACTTTTATGGAAGTAATGCAGAAGTATTTATTTGTTTTCTTTCCCTTTAGAATTTTTCCAATTAAAGAAACAGCTAACTAAAAACCATTACCTGATTCTACAATAACTATTGTAATTTCAGCCACAAGAGGGAGAAATTTTTAATAAGAATTTACAGCTTATAAGCATATAAATTGTTTAGTGATATATTTGCAAAAAAACCCCAAGCCCATGAGCTTTAATCAGTCAGATGAACTGATGTTTTATGAAAAACAAATCTCAGGCACTAGTCTTTTATAGACTACTATATATCTGATATGTATAGATTTACTGAGGCCAGAAAAAAGTGGGACTTGTTCAAAGAGCTTGCTGGTTAGACAACTTGTTCTTTCAAGACAGTTTCTTTTGAAAACTATTTTCCTAGAAATAAAATTAATGGGTTAATACGCCCTTCAGACTTTTTCATGGAATACCTAATTATATTGGAAATGTAAATTCTGTACATGCAGGGCCACCATCTCATTTGACTACAGGAAGGACGAAAAAGGATTAAGAATTTGCCTATGGTTTCCCTAGTGGTCTCATTTTGTTACCTAGTTAACGGTGTTTTACCTTTTAAAATCAGAACAAAGAAGAAAAATCCCTGTTCCGAACATGCAGCAACAGAGACTTCATCACTCACATCATTCTGCAATAACAGCAGCTGCACACGAAGACTGTAAGTCAAAGTGAGAGGTAACCCACAACCTGTGAATCACAGCTCTCGACTTTTTCAACTTGAGCTTTAACAACTTGCTCCTCCACTTTTAAAGTACTTTCTGCATGTGATTGCTTTGTGAGATCAACTATTTCTCTTTGTCCTTTGAATAACCACTTCTTTCCTCATGGAAAATTTTCCATTTGAAAGAAGAATATGTAAGAGCACTCAGCCAAGTCAATCTTTTTTTCTTTTTTTTTTCCCCTTTTTTTGATCAAACACTAATTGAAGACAGTTACAAAGAAAATACTTGAAGCCTTGTTTCCATCTTTGCCGTCAGAACATTCTTAAAAATAGCTGCAGCTTCAGGGAAACAAACTCATTTATGTTTATGTTTTATCTTGACTCTCAAACGAAAGACAAACAAAGTAATAGCTTGCTTAGGAAGACATTGAAATCCATGTATTAAGCAGCAATGTTCATATTCCACAAGATAATTTTCATTCTTATAGCTAAGATAAATATTTTCCTCTGACAACATTGATAAGAATAGCAGACGAAATGGCAACAAGCTCAAAACTATTTTATGATCAAATACCAAACAAGTAATTTAATAATCCAATTCCAAATGAAGCAAATGAAACAAGTGTTACAACACAGCCCTTGCAACCTTACTGGTATTTGTGCATTACATTAAAGAAAGGCTGTCAGAAATCAAATTCTTGCTTTTTTTTTTGTTGCTCATACCAGAATTTAGGCCCTTTGCTATGAACGGTGGTGCTTAGAGGCTTACAGACATGACACTGGTTTTGGGCTAAATAAGGGATGTTAGGTCTGCAGTTAACACTACTCTTGCCAGGTAGTGCTGGAGCTGCCCACAGGTTACAGCCCGATCGTGAGGGTAAAGAGTATGGCAGAAATCACAGTCATCCAGTGACCAGTGGAGTCCCAGCCCTGCTCCCCACCCTGTTCTGCTGAAAGGACCTGTTATTGTAGCTGTCTATTAGCTTTCTTCCTACAGTAGTTTCCAACATCTTTAACAAACTACAAATTTTCTGCCAGCAAATCAACTTTTTTTGCCAGACAGATTCATCCTTTTAGTACGTCAGAAATTGCCACCCATAGCTCTCTCATTTTTGATCAGCACCTTCATTTAGACTGATGTTGTGGTTCTTCCCTTTGGTCCTGGAAATGTGCAGGAAGATAACTGCTCCTATATAACACTTAGGCAATTTGTGAGCAGGTACTTACAGGACATGGAGACCTGTGTTCAAGGCAATAACACAGCTGGCAGAAGAGGGGACACATTTTGCCTGCAGATGGACAGTGCCGCTGCCACTGAGGTCACCGGGAATCGCCTCTGCTTCATTCTGCAGCTGAATCCATTTCCAGGGCTGTAATGTGAACAAAATCAGCATTATCCTCTCACTGAAGGGAGTAGTGATTTGGCTTATTTGGTGCTTTAACTAAATTCCCATCTCCAGATTCTTCCAAGTATCTGACCTGTAGGTGTCTGCAGGCTCTAAAATGCAGTGTATTTTAAACAGATTTCCTACATCTCCAGCATTTCCTGACCTAATTTTGAAATGAGGTGGAGAGAGGGATGTTTAAGATCCCACAGCCCCACATTGCATGGGGTTTTTTTATTGTCAGGATGTGGATCCTTAGCACTTTGCAGAGAGACTTCCAAGTGTCACAGAACTCTATGTAATGCCTCCAGAGATTTACCTCTATCTCACGCATATTTCAGAATTATAAGTCTTAGTTTGATTGAATAGTGCTCACTGAATCATAAGTTTTTTTCTTAGTGCTAGGAGAATATACCTCATAGGTACTTCTCTTTTTTGACAATAGTCTTCTTGCAGTTACTTTATTTTAAATGACTGGTGAATATGAATGTTGCAAATCCATAGCAGTGTGATACTCTTCTCCCCGTGACAGCGTATTCTATAATAAAGTTACTGTGGCAAATCAGAAAATCAAACGAAACTGTTTAAGTGTTGTTCCTGTCCCTCAAGAAGCAAAGACTGAACAGTCAGTGAATCACTGATTTTATTCTTATAGCTACCAGTATTTATAATGTTTATTTTCAACATCCACATCCTAAATGTACATTTTAGGAGTAAACTTTTGTTTTGTTTTGTTTTTGTTTTGTTTAGTTTTGTTTTTAAATTTTCTTTTTTTTTCAACATATACTCTAAAGTATGTACTCTAAAATTTCAGGTCATAACCCTTAGAAGCTTAAAAAAAAGCAACTAGTTCCTTTGAAGTAGAAAACATATAGTGAAATTGTCCATGCTTTTCTAGACAAGGCAAATCTTAGATGTGATGAGCTGATCACTGTGCAGAAAGATTTACTGGATGTTAATTTAAAACCAGAAGCTGAGCTCACAAAGCAAGACTTTCTACATTTTCATTATGACTTCCTAAATTGCACTCCTTCCATCAAGGTTACGCAGTTTATTAAATATTCATAAAACAGAGCATGGAAAAAAAAATTCTAATTGCAAATAAGTGCAGTTGATGTAGATTATTAATGATGCATTATTTATGATTCCATTTGTTAAATTAAGACAATAGAAATTGATGAAAGACATTAAGTGGACCAAAATTTAAGGTAAATTTAGCACAGAATAATTTTTTTCTCTGTGTTCTCTGATGGATAGAATTTCTTGGCTTGTAGAATAAGTGTAAAAAAGACTGATTATTTCTGTCCGTCTTAATTAAGTCACCATTGCCATATGATATACTGACATTATTATTAAATTTTAAGTGTCATTACGAAAAAAAATTTATAAACAGCCTTTCTGTATTTAGGGAGAAGTTCTCAACATCAGACAACAAGGAATTTGTTATACTGACAAGCCCAAGCAGCTGAATTTCAAATTTATGCCACTACTCTGTTTCTGGGAAGAGAGGAAAGCTCCTGTTTGCTGAGGACCTGAATTGCAAATAGATGCATGAGTGGCCTCAAACTAGTTGCAACTTGATGTCACGTGGTAGTAACAATGCAGGGAAAACTACTCAGTTCATTTGGTAAAACCAAATCATAATCAAAATATTTAATTGATTTATTAAAAGCACTTAATCAGCAATCAGTGTACAATAGATTTAGTATCAATATCAACAACACAACAGAAAAGCCACAATATTAACACCTACAGTTTTTTAAATATCCAAATCCATCATTTTTGTTAGGAGGCTAGAGGGGAGAGGAGCTGGGTAGAGGCAAGGAAAGTGAAGGCAAACCCCTTTCCCTTAGAAGGTGCAAAATTTCTTCTGCTGAACCAAGCATGGCAAGGTTATGAACAACCTGATGTCAGTGTGAGTTACACTATTGAATAAAGAATTCTAAGATTTCACTGGAACCTCCTGTATTTGGAGCATTTCTCCTCTTGATTACACAGGTAAAGGATTCAGTTCCTCCAGAAATCTCTACACATGAAGAGGAAGATTTTCAAATGTTTCAGAAACTTTCTAATTTATAGTCCCACTGGGGTATCAAATATCCATTCCCTTGCACTCTGAAATCTTTCTTTCATGTTTATCCTAGGCTAGTTCTGTTTCCTGAGTGGTGCACAGTACATCTGAGACATGCCTACCTAGCTAGTGCTAGATTAAGATTGTAACCTCCATTTTCCTATTCCAGCCTATAAATCTGTAATTAAAATGAATCACTCAATATTTCTTCTTCTTCTGCTACCCTTGAATTCCCATGACTAGAAAGTTTAAGAGTTTCTAATTAAGAAAGATAATATACTCACTGAGACTAATGAGACATGCTGCTGAGAGCTGCTGCAGAACTGAAACCCTGCACGAATATTAATTTGTCCTATGATATGAAGATTGAACATTTATATCATGCAAGTTTTTTATTGACTGGTGGAATTATTAAAGAAACTGTTGAGATTATCGTATGAGTCCTGAGACTGTTGCATTTTCTCACAGTGAATGGCAAGGTCTGGACAGACTGCTCCAGTTAATACTGGATGTCATAAGACATGAGTATGTGACTTGTGCCTTTCAAATATGCTACTGAATACAGCCATGACATGACAGAAAGTAATTACAGTGAGGCTCCCACATTCCCTTGTAGGTGGGAAGGGTTTGAGCTGCAAGGTTAAAAAAGGAGATGGACAGACACTTTATTATAAATGACATGCCTAGGAGGGACAGAACTGGAAAAACTTCAGGGTACATAAGGACTGGGGAATCTATTAGCAAGCCAAGATATTATATGGTGAGATGCTGGAATGCCATTATGGTCGTTGATACTTTTTGAGAGACACTAACTGAGCATGCTTTACTTCTAGTTGCTGTTTAATAATTTCCTTCAGCTTCTGCAATACAGTCAGAAAAAGCTGCTAGTGGGAGTCAGTGATCCATGGAGTCATGTCCTTTCCCTTACAGCAGCAAATCATCAAATTCAGGGGATTCATAGTTGGGAACCTTTTTTTAATTAAACTCTGGATGATGGAGAAGAACAAGATTGGCTTAAAATATACATACAGTATAAAAAAGGTATTGAGTAAATATCTGGATTAAAAGTTCCATTTAAAAAGATTTAACCAGACCTGTTTTCCAGACTTGATTCTAAGTGAAAACTCTGGATTTCATTCTCTCAGTTTCACTAGTTTACAGTGTATTACAGAAAGAGTTAATTCAGTTTCACAAGTTTGCTCTGTATTACAGAAAATATTATATCTTATACTAATATTATATTTTAGACTTTTATTCATGACACCCCACAATTCTTTTTTAAATCACTGTAATGCATTTTTTAAATCAGGGAAATATAGAATAATTTTTTTAAACTCCAAGGTAGATAAATCATAGATGTTTGCAACAATAGCCATCTCGTCTTGGATAAATACAGAAAAATGCTGAACCAGACTGAATATTGAACAGAGATGAAGGTCTCTTTAAGAGGTAGCTGAAGCTTGGGGAAGGTGTTTTCATTTTGGACCGGTGTTGTTAATTACTGCCAGAGAAATATTGACTCAGAGTTAATAATAATTCATTTAATCAGGCACAGCTCAGTTTGGGTTGCCATTTTCAATTACTCAAGTGGAAATTTAGGGTACTTAAAGCCCTGTTTCATCTCCAGTACAATCAAACAATTGTGGTGATTGGTTTAAGGTTGGACTCAATGGTCTTAGATGTTTCTGTGAAATATTTGCTATATGCAGGTGTTTTCCTATACCTGAAACTTTTGCAAGAAGCATTCTGTAACTCATTGCATTCATTTTCAGTCAAGTGTATTTTGATTGGCTTTGCCTTTCTTCAGCTCCAGTTTCTTAAACTGATGATCAGTAAGAACTGGCAGCATCCAGTGAATAAACTCAGTGAATGCCAGAGCTGGTCATTCCTTTGGTGTGGAGAAAAAGAACATACAACATTAGAAGTAATCTCTAAAATTTGGGAAACATATCTGACTTCACTGTGATGAGGTCATGGTTTAATGTAAGAGAGAAAGTTTGAGGCTTTCTTAAGATAAGGAGCTTTGATGTACATGCCTGTTCTGTCAGCTGTCTCTGGTCATCAGGGTACCTTGGTGAATGAAGTATAATTTTAGTGTTATCCTGGATGAATGGGTAAAAAAAATCACATTGGAGCAGGTGTTTCTTTTAATAAAAATGCAGAGAATAAGCTCCATTGTCATACCAGAAAAATAATTTTTCCAACAGTCATCCTGAGACTTTCTCTGTTTGCTCTCTGTTTCCTAATCCTTTTTTTTTTATGGTAACATAAATGCCACAGGTTTCTTGGCACTCCTGCAGTGAGTAATGTTCAAATGAGGAAGCCATTTGGCAGTGAGCAGAGGTTGCCCTTTGACCATTTGCCCCAGCCTCTGTGGAATGTGTACATTTCTTTTCCTTCTCTTAGAGAGATTATTATTTTTGTGGATGGCTGAGTGATAGCAATTTGAACCAAGTAGTTTCAGACTAATTTTATTAGTATTTCTTTTTGGCCTCATCTGTACCAGTAAAATAACAGTGTCAGGACCTGTTCTTGGCATGGAACCCAGCTGGCACTGTTTGACCACATACACATCATTAAGCCCTTCCATCCTCAGAAGGGTATGGCTCCATCCAGACTACCTCTTGGGAATATTTCCTAACAAGTGCTAATTTCCAAATTATTTCTAAGATTTTCTTGGGATGATGCTTCATGGCATGAGCCAAATGTGAAAAGATTGCTCCAGAGACTTCAGGAAAAGGAGTGCTCAAGTTCCAGCAACTGTGCTTGCTACCCACCATAATTAATTTACTAGTGCATGTCTCTATGACATAAAGTATATCACTTAAATCCAAACCTTCAAGGTCAAAGACACCCACAAATTTGAGAGGAAACACAACACTTTAAATACATAGAGACAACAACCCTTCTGAGTCCCCTCATCTGGAAATGTAAGTGGAAGTCAGGTTTTGCAAGAGCTACTGTAATACAACTAACAGTATTGTTATCCTGGATGGCCATCCCTGCTTCAGGAAAACTTATAAAAATACGCCTCCTTGCTGAAAGCTGACACTTTATTGTAGACCCATTGTGACAGCAGCAAGCCTCATGGGTGTCTGTGGCACAATATGAATTCTCTGTGGTCCCAAGACCAGCCTCTTTGTGCCAATTTTATTTTTCTAGCATACTCCAGGAAGGATTATGCAATTACGTTGCTCATTTTTAGTGCCTTTTTTCTTTTTTCCTACTGCTGTTTCTTTACAAGGGTCAGTTCACGAAGCCACTGCAGAAATTCTGGGAAACTGCACTGTGGCTTGATCGCACACTCTTTAAAGGACAGTGGTAGCTGAAGTAATTTTTTTCAATACATGAAATATGGCTTTGGAGAGGAATTAGGAAGCAGAGGAGGGTAGGCAAAGGGGGGAAGCACTTGTGTTCCTGTCTGTGTGTAACTGAGAATAAATCTCCTGAATTTCTCCTCTTAGCTGTCACATACCAATAAATTATGCCCTAATGTAGGTCCCAAAATAGATACGGCTTGTGATATTCTGTTTCACCATCAGCCAGCCATTGGGCTTCTCTACAGCAGCAGTCTCCAGACCTGGTTTGATTATTATGATCACTGTTATAGAAAGTGAGGTTGGTATTATTATTGCTGAAAACATACTGGACTGAAACATAATGTGTTATTGAACTTGCAATAGGACTGAAACTAATGTTTCCAAAATGAGCTGTCTGGACTAGAGTGGGCTCTTCTGCACCTTTGAGCCAGCAAACAGGAAGACAAGTTCTGAAATCTCTAAATTTCCAAATAAGAGAATTGTCTAGAACTTTCTGTCACATGTGAACTAGATAGGGGCCTGGTCTGTTTGGCTCCTTACAGGAGCATCATCATCATCATCATGGCTGGGCTTTGCGAACGAAGATTTGGGAAGGGCTCTACCCACGTTTGTTGCAAGCGTGTTGGTGGCTAAAAAGGCCAATACGAGACAGGCATGTCTGGTTGCAAAAGGCACAGCAGAAAGACTCCTTAGATGGTATATTCTGCAAGGCACAATTCTTTCTGCGTTGTCTTTTCTTCTCAATGGTGATCCTGTGTGCTTTCTCAAAAGCATCAGCAGCGTTATAGATGGTGTGTCTCCAGGCCTCCTGATTGGAGGCAGAGTAGACCAGTTACAGGAGCAGAAGGTTCTTAATCTACAAAATCCTTCACTAGGCAACAAAACACTAATATATTTTTAGATAGGACATAGTCTTGGGGGGAGGTCTTGTGTGAGGGGAAAAACTTTTTCTTTCTGTGTTGCTGAGCAGAAATATTGCACTGTCATGGAATATTTTTTTTAATGAACCTCTTCTCATCTGACTTCTGAATAGCCTTTAAGGAAAATTATGTAAACTTTCAATGGCAAAGAAAGTTTATTAGTGTCATCTTGATTCATCCTGTAGCTAAAAATACCACAATGGAGCTGGAAAAACATATTCGAATGGACTGATTTTGTCAGAAAAAGTAGGTTGCCAAAATGTAAACTCATGGGAGAATATTCATTTTGTTCTAATGTTGAAAGATAAAGTGTTTTAAATATATAATAGATATTATTTCCACTTTTAAAAGAATTACCATTCAAATTTAAAACCACTTAAATGAGGCCATTTTCCCCCCTCATGGGTGTGAATGATTAATTTTTTTATCTTGTAACAAATATTTTAATGTATATTACAGTTTTTAATTGAATTTCCATTTATGTGGCAGTGAATATAAACGAGACCCTCCTGGGATGATGGAAAATGGAGAATCCTTTATTAATGGCTGAACAAGTTCCTATATTTGAAAAGAGGCATGGTAACAAAACATGGGGGGGGGAAGTGCAGTCCTGTCCAAGCACTTTAAAGCTTCTTCCTGGGACACTTCTAATTGTTCATCTTTTCGCGGGCTTCCATCAGAACTTCAGCTCCCAGCATACACCGCGACCATTACGCAACAAGCATCCCGTATTAACTTGCTCGTAACTGCACAAATTTATATTAAACTTCTATGTTTCTGTGGTAATGTAGAATAAAAAGTGGGAGAAATAAATAAGATGGTTTTATTACAAGCAGGGATTTCTATGGTTACCTCATGTTGAGATACATGGAGATCATTTGAGGATATCGAAGAGCCATTTTGTGGTCAGGAGCTGGTGGATTGCAAGTTGTTCTGATCACTGTTACTGAGCGCTGCTTACTGCCTTGTTTGCTGTTCTTATTGTTCTGGTTGTTCTGATCATTGTTACTACTGCTGACTTACTGTTTTGCTTATTGGTCTAGTAAGAAGGCAAATCAGAAAGTATGTAAGGCAGTGAGACCAATTTGGGCTCACTACCAGGGGACCATGCAGCCAGGGACGGGGAAACAACCTGATAGGTGGATGGGAACAACCAATGAACTGTACCAAAAGGCAAAGATTGCCTTTTGGGAAGAGAGGAGCAGGGCCTGGCGTGGGAGGTGCGAGGGAGTGGTTATGTAAATTAAGAGACCTTAAAAAGGCTTGTCCCCTCCCAGTCAGGTGTGCTCGAACCACCTCATGACTTCAGTGCACCTAGCAATAAAGTTCTTTGTTTCACTTTATTTGGCCGTCTCCAAAATTTTAATTAGAGATATTTCTGACAAAAGGTAACTCTAGAATTTTCTGTGGAGTGAGTTTTTTGAAGTCTTAGCTCTGTTGCACAGTTCAGCGTGTCCTTGCTGATGAGCTCAGGCTGCACATCACCCCTTCTCCCTGGAGACTCTACCGCTGGGATTACTGACTTGGCAAATGTTTATAGCGAGAAAATGGATTGCCCGGCCTCAGCCTTTTGTATATTCTCCACTCTGAGTAAATTGAATTAAAATGTAACTTCTAGGTATTTACTACGTGACTGAATTGCATGAGACATGTTTACACAAACTGTTTTCCACGTGGATGATTGCTGAGATATAATTAGAAGAAAATCAGATGTGTACTGAGTGCTCCCTAGGCATGCCCAGGACTCCTCTGTGTCTCTCAGCCAGCTGGGTGCTCCCATTGCTGCTGGGGAGGGATGCTTTTGGAGGGGAGACATCATGGGCCACACATCAATTGCTGGGAATTTAAGTGCACTGGAGTATTTTACATCTGTTTCTGTTTTAAAATACAACTGAGATTTTTCAGAGGTCTAGGTATATAGATATATATAGGAGGAACAAATTGCAACAAGTTTACTGTTATCTTCTGAATATTCCCAGTAATTAGAAAAACGTTTAGAATTCTACCAAAATACTGTGATGGTCTTTTTTTTTTCAGTTGTTCCCCACCATTTTATTATATCCTCCCCCTTAATAGCTTAGTTTATACATTGCAATTTTTTTTTCAAAATCAATACATTGGTAAATAAGTGAAAGGAGTCTTCTCTTCAATGGAGAAATGATGGTGCTAAGCACCTTTAGGTGAATGGGCCTATTATTTCATCCATTAACACCAGCTAATTTTATTCCGTTGATGTTAATGAGCCAGTAGAAAGGAATCGCAAACACCTCCTAACGACTGTCCTTAGACTGGCCAAAGCCACTTAACATGAAAGCTGACCTGACTCATCACAGGCTCACACGATGGCTAAACCTGATCCAGTGAAAGGAATGAGAATGGGTGTCAGTGGCTAAAAAAAACACCCATCTAATCAGGAGCAACCTGCACAAAATCTGATTTAGTGTGCAGAGCTGGATCTTCAAGTCCTAAGTCTGGGATGCAGACATTGCCTGTTGTGATAGATATTTGTGACAGATATAGAAAGGAAAACCTATTTAGCTGATAGTAAAGCTGGTAAAATTTCAGTAACCATCACCTAAATGCAAAAAATAAATGCTCAGGTAGAAAAAAAACCAGAAAATAGTTAAACTTTTTTACTTGCTAAGGATTATTTTTTGCTACTAAAGTCCGATTTATTCTATGATCCTACATTCAGGGTTTTTCTGTGTTCAAATATGCAAAGAATGTCACTGCACGTGGACTGCACAGCATTCAGAAACCCTGCCTCAGTTTTTAAAATCCTTTTCATTCCCTTTAGTGTGTGTGCCACATCATTTAACTACTGGCTGTGAAAACTGCTACCATCTGATGAGGCACTCGAGGGAGTCTGAAAAGAGAATGATTGTCTTACCCAAACGGATGTTTTAAAAGCTAAGAAGGCACATTGCACCTGCAACCACATGCTGAGAGTCAAAGCCAGCATTTGGTCTGAGTTCTGCAATGAAATTTTAACGTTCCCTCTTTAGCCTTCCAAAGATTCCTCTCCATCCCCTAAGGCAAAAAGGATAGAAGTCCATACAATTCTGCTATAAAAGAAAGATTTTAATAACCAGGAAAAGAAGCAGCACAACTACATTTAGTAGAACATAAAGTTTATTTGGGGTGCATAGACATAATATTTCTGGATTTGACAAAAGACCCATAGAACTGAAGCTTCACAGATATGAAGTCCCAGAGATGATGGAGATTAAAATGATATAACATGATATGTTAGCTCATCTAAACAGAAAAACAATATCACCCTCACATTGAATTGTTGATCTTAAAAAAAGCAATGGAAACACAGAAAGTTAGAAGCCAGAAAGAGGGGGAGTTTTTTCAAAGGGAGCTGTTGAGGCTGACATACTGCTTCTGAATTTCAAGGGCCATTAACTTATCATCAAATACAGTGGGGCACCTGCCTTGACATCTGGCTTTTCAAATCTATCTGTAATGACCAGAGAAATTGAATTTAAACTCTGCAGCTACTGACAGGTGCTTTTGTTAAGGGAAATGCCCCAAGGATATTTATCATAGGTTAAAAAAAGAAAAAGGCTGCATTTTATTGCTACTACCTCCACTAGAAACTTTACTGTTATAGAGCAGATTTTGCAAAAAGCTGTCTAAATTGCCATTCTGGTTAGCTTGTTTTCTTTAGTAATTATAAAGGGAAGGGATGGATGACTGATGACTTTCAACAAAGTCAGATTATTAGAAGTCATATACACAAAATGATGTAGTTCATTTTTAAGATGCAAAAAAATTTGTCCCAGCTGTCCTTAATGTTTGTAAACTGTGGAACTAAAATTTATAAACAATAATGTAATACGAGGTCTAACTTAGGCTTTTAAGATGAGCCTAAATTCCCAGTATAGTGAGGGGACAAGAGTACATGCCTTTGAATGCCTCAGATGAGATCCTGTCTTCCTACCTTAAATTTAATGAGGGAACTTTATTTAATCTTTAGCCTTTCTTCAATACAATCTTGGCCTCTGAAGTCAATATCCGGGGACAATGACACATACAAAATCTGGTTAGCTGCTGAGCTGGACAATTGTATCAAGAGTCTCACTCTTGATTACTGGATACTGGCACAATCCAGAAGAGCTTCACTCTGGTCTGATGGATTTAAGAAAGTTTGATGAAGGCAGTAATGAGTTCAATAGGAGGACATATCTGAAGTTAGAATATAGTTAGAGCATGATTCATTTCTTTCAGCTTGTAATTTTTGAAAAGAAGTACTTGGTAAGTGATGCCTCAGAGCTTTTTGGATTTTTCTAACCTTTGTAGATTTTAGAAGTAGTTGTGTAGTAAATGTAGATTTTAATGTACCTGTATTATATCCCTTACCCTGTAGCATAATGTTTACACATACCCAACGCTATTATCCCATTCCATATCAATCCCTCTACATTCCGTCAGTGTGTTTAGTCTTCTTTTCAAGATAGAATTGTAGAAAAGCCTGGACCAGAAGATATCACACAGACACAGCGATCTTCAAGCCCAGAACTTTGGAGGAACTGCAAGGACTATACTTGCAGTGAAGAAGATGAAGATGAGGAAGAAGGAGTCCCATATGCCCCCAGACCCAATTCCCAAGGAGGCGTGCTGGGAGGAGGCAGAACTGGGCAGAGCCAGTGGGTGGACAGATCTGGGATTGGATGGTCCTTATAAAATCATAGAACCACTGTCTGGGCAGGGAGTGTCATGTGTATTCCCTGGCCTGTAGGTTTCATTAAAGGACCTACTCTCTTTATTTTGTCTTATACACTAAATTGGCCTGGAGTCTTCTCCACAGTCTCTTAAGGCAACATAAGCACAGCATATGCCTGTCTATCGTTGTGTCACTGTAGTGGTTTGAATCTTGTTTTCCCCAGAGGCTAAGAGAAGTGGTAGACCCCAAGGGGTGGAAACCCCTGGAAGTTTTGAAGTTCTGCCCAATGGACACTCCTGCAGAAATGTAAACATATCACAACCAGACCGGAAGAGATGAGTTGTAGTTTGGTTGTTGTAGGAGAGGTGGCCATGTTGTAGAGCCACGAGGTAGGGGCTCTGAGCCCCTTGGGGCCTCTGGCCCCCTCCCAGCCTCTGGCTGGGGGGCTACAAGGACCTGGAACTGCATAAAGCTGGGCTAGGTGCCTGTAGTTATGCCGGGAGATGTTTTCTCCATGGGCGCAGAGCAGCAGCCGACACTGACCAGAGAAACGGTGGCAGAGAGCCAGAGATAAGGACCTGAACTGGAGGAGTAGCAGAAGCAACATGCAGCACCAGAGAAAGGACTCCTGGAAGGAGAGCCGGGAAAAAGAGAGCCAGCAGAGAGACAGAGTTTGGGGTAAGACTGTACCAGCCCCCCAAAACTCCCTTGAGACCCCTCTTGGAGAAGAGGGACATGGACTCCTATTTTGGAGAGCAGTTTTAGACATGCAGCACCAGAGAGAGAGAGGAGCTGAGAAGCTCAGAGCGTCCCAGAGGTGGACCGGGACGGCCAGATGGAATGCAGGGGGAGTTGACCTTGGCTCCCCCCCCCCTTGCACTGCTGCCACGGTGGCAGCCTGAGAGACAGGGCACAGAGGCCCTGCAAGAGATACCAGACCGTCATGAAGACCCCCCTGTGTCTTTGTTATATGACGTGGTGATACGACCTTGTCTGGGGTTACGAAGCCCACAGAAGACCCCTCGGTTGTGAGGCGATGGGGCCGAGAGAGAGGCTTGGATACCTCCCTCGTGGACGCTGGCAGAAAGCCAACTATCAGCTGTTGCATGAGAAGAAGAAACCTGCTGCCTCAGAAGATGCTGCTGTTTAAGGACTGGAAGGGATCTGTCCTTCTTTCCCTCCTGGACTTTTATTTGGAGGAGAGAAGAGATCTGATCCACTGTAAATACTATATGTCATGGTAGAGATAGTTTGTGATCATGTGTATAATGTGATATGGTATTTATTTGTACAGTCATTGTAATATATTTCCCTTTCCCCCACTTTGGAGTCTGGTGTGTTTTGTCTGGAAAAACCTCTCTCACATTAGGTTGAGATGTGGGAGGGGGGATGGAGCTAGGGAATTGGATTTTTGGGGCTATCTCAAACCATGACAGTCACTAGTTAACGTTAGACATGGCTGAATCATTTTAGGAGGGGATTATATTTTTACATTTTTGTTAGCAGATGCTGTTAGATAACAATATAATACTACTAGCACAGCACTTTGTTGTGTTACACTTTCTACTTTTTTCTTATTTTTTATCTTTCTTCATGAAATTATGCTTCTGCTAGTGATGGATTTTGCAGCAGAGCATAACTAGTGCACATTGTTTTGTTATTTCATGCAAAATTTCATATCTAAATTGCATAAGTTACCATTGCCCTGGCATTCTAATTGCATGGTCCACTAGACTCCAATATCCTGCAACATGAAGCATTAGTCAGTATAGAAAAAAACAAATGTTCAGCTGCTCAATATGAAGCTAAGAATACAGTCACTAATGTGTATTAAATGATACTCTTCTTGCAAGTAGATGAACAGGGCATTTTTCTGCAGACTGTACAGTTTCTTTGAGATTTGTATCACAAAACATCTTTTCATATGGAAGACATTTTCTGTGATTTAATGTGGTTTTAGAATAAAGAATTTTTTTATGGAATTGCAACATCTTTTATTCTTTTGACGGATCTAGGTCCTTCACATGTATATGTCACTGTAGACACTCACGGACTATTGCATCCTTCATGTCTTGGTTATGGTAAAGTAACTACATACAGTAGAATGCAGATTGCCCTGCATTTGCTGGTTTCAAATTTCTCTAACAAGGATGAATTTCTTGCCTAATTCCATTAGGCAAGAATTCCATTTCTTGCCTAATACTTCTTCCACAAGATTTAATGGTACAGCTCTGGATGATTTCTGAAGAAAGTAAGTTGAGCCAAGATTGATAGCTTATTCAAAACACCTTAAAAATGGGACACATTATTCAACTTTAGATGATACTTATCTAAGCCTGAGCTTATCAGCCATGTTTCTTTATTATAGACTTTATCCTTTTATACTTTTCAGGTACTAAAAGACAGACAAATTGAATTCTACCTCAAGCAACTGAAAGGCAAAGAAGGACAACAACTTGCTCAAAACTAATATTCTCAGGCTGAAATCCTGCAAGTCTGCAACCTGTAAAACAACAGGATGCACCAGTTGTTGCAGTTGAATGGAAACACTTCACCAACATCCCTCAATTTGCTAAAATCATGGACACGAGTGGTGACTTGTCAGAAGTCCCCTTAGCTCATATATAAAGGTGTGTGTAGCTATGTGTGACCGTATCCTGGACACATGAAAACTAGTATGAAACTGGAAATGAAATGAATGTTTTCACCTGCCAGCTCAGGAACATTTTTGGACGTATTTATGCTGTTTCTGGACTTGTTTGTTCTGTTCTAGTCTCTCTGGATTTATTAGTTTAAATCTGTTTCTTGGGGATTTCTGCAGTGTGAGACACAAATGGTCGTTAATAGTTTGCCTGGTTGATTGGAGGGGAATCCCAAATGACAGGTTAATGGTTTTGAGATGCCACAGACATACAAGATGCATTCTATCCCCACCCTCTGCCAAATTTTCCACATGCTAGCTATTTTTCTAGGTAACTGCCTACACGGTACTTATCTCTGTTCTGAATGACATTTCTTTTAGCCTTATTCAAAACTAGCTAATTCAAGACTATGTAAATACTCTCAGGAAAGGATGTATAAGAAGCAGGAAGCAATGCAATTATGAGAAGAGGTATAGAAAAGCTATCTTCAGAATAGTGCCTTCAAGAACTGTTGAATATCTCCAGTTACCATGAGTTCACAGACACATAGAAAATATGACACGTTTTAGTGGTATTACCACAACTAGGAATTGATTGGGATCACAGTAGATGAAAAAACCCTACTGTCTTTATTTAAGTTTGGGAGACGGTGTCTAGACCCTGTGCATGCCCACTTAGTGAGGTTCAAGAGAAGGTATTACCAGCAAAAGTCTGATCCAGGCTAAATCAGTCAAAATATTCAGACACCATTGCTACAGTTTGACTTATTTGCTATATGCTTGGCAAGACAGTCCTGGTTGTTATGGTATGGAGGCCGTGTTATCAAAGTTGTGTTTGCTATCCAGCAGTTTGGAATTTTTTTTTATTTCAGTAATTTTTCTATAATTTCTCTGTCATTTCAAGTTGTACAAGAGCTCTGTTTTGAAGAGGCAACCTTGGAAAAAAAATTAAACCCCAACCAATCAAAAAACAGCCCAAACAAGTGAACATTTAGTTTCAATCATTCCACAACATGGTTTACCATAAGGTCATGAAAATACTTGTAGTGGCGCAGGGAGAGGCCAGTGGGGTGGTCAGGCAGCTTCTCTTGGCACTGTTAGTTCTTGCTAGTTTGAAGGGACCACACTTAGAGCCTTGGATTTAGGGGGCTATAGAAAGGAGCACTGTATTCACAAGACCTTTCTGTTTCCGAACAGCAATTGCTTAAATTTTAGGATGTTCATAAGCTTCTCTACAATCCCATATGCTTTTAATAGGATATGTGTTTTTAAGTCAGTAAGTCAGCTAAGTTCTTGTAAATTTCCATTTTTGATAGAATTTACAAATAAATAAACATATATAGAAACATTCTTCTAAAATAAAGGTGCAACAATATATTGAAGGCTTTCACGAGGTTGGAGTTCTAGGACTGCAAAAACATTTTTTCTGAAGGAACTAATTTCTGTTGTCATCTGTTCACAGAATGATCTGTGAGAAATGAAAGATGCAATTAGCCAAGCACAGGGAAAATCAAATTGCAATAACCAGAAACCAATCCTGAATGTTGTAAATTTTCCAGACAGCAATCAAAATGAACATAAAGGGCAGAGACAAAAGAAGCACCAATGTTAAAAAGGAGAAACAGTAAACTAATTCGTGTGAGGCTGTCAGTTATTGGCTGTGATCATGCAAAACAGAAATGAATTCTTTTTCCCTCTGATTTTTCTGATATTCTGCTTGTCACTGATTATGAGGAATGACAATAAAATGAACACCTCATATAGAGAAATGCAGATTTCCGGTGAATCTTGTTTGGAGCTTTAAGGCTGTGTGACTCATGAATTTCAATTGAAATTAGAAACTTTGAGATGCACTGTTCAAAGCAAGAGGAATGTAAACTTTCTTTTGCTCAGTTGCATTTGTGACGTGACTTTCTGAAAGCAAGTTCATGATGAAAGTAAGTTTTTCTCAGGCAAATTGTCAAGGCTGAAGTCCGTCTTTTAGGGAAGCTAAGTCCAAAACTAAAGAAGTCATATTATAGTTTCTTAGATTTCAAAGAAGGCAAGAGATTTCCTGGTGGAAAAGAATTCCACCAAGGTGTGTGCGTCATGTTCTTTGATATAACATATACACATCCTTGAATGTGGAAACCAGCAACTCTCATGTTCAAATCAGCAGTTTGGCATTTGAAGGAATTGCCAAAAACATCTACATTAACAATTAGGCATAGGACTTTGCCAGAGCGTAGATGAGGTAGCCAAGAAATGCCTCTTTCTACCAGCTAAAGGCTAAAAAACTCAACATCTCCTTGAAGACATTAAGCTCTTGGAAATATCTGCTCGAGTGAAAGCCCCAGTGCAGCAGTTCCATAACTCTCTTGTTCTGATACTGCATGTATCCCGAGAGCAAACGCAACTCACTAAGCCAACATGTCCAACCTGCCAGTGTCCTCCTGGTAGCTGGAAATCTTGACTTGAAATCGTTGCTGTGGACAGTTGAAGCAGATGTTCAGCCAAAATTTCCCGTTTCCTTTTTTGTGTGAAGTGTCAGTACAGAGAAGTGTCCTCTTCTGGGGCTTTTCTCCAGCTTGTGTACTTTGCTCAGAAAGCATCATTTAAACCTGGAGCTCTGTAATTTTTCTTTTCCATCCCAGCAGTACCTATACTACTGGGAAATGAAGGTCGCACTGACAGTGGTTCAACAGCTGAGGTGCATTCATTCCACGGATGTGGGAGACCTGGGATCAAATAGGTTTGGTATGGAAAACAATTCAGTTTAAAATGAAGTGAGTCTTTAAAACAACCTGCCTGATGATTTCTGTGAGAGTACATCTTGCTTACTTAAATCACATTTACAAAACAGAGAGATTTCTGAAAGCATAATTGATTTCTCTGCCATTAGCTCTGTTTTATTTTTTAGTCTCTCTCTTTGAGCACATTCCCCTTCCCACTCCAGAATAGGAGAGTAGGATTGTTCACAGATTTTAGACACAAAAGGGAAATATTTTGATAATCCACCTCTCACATTCTCTGTAATGCTTTAAAAAGAAAAAAAAATCAAATAGCTGTGATTGAAATTGAACATATTTAGAAAACCACATCTAATTTTAACTTAATTTACAGTAAAATTTGCCCTCCATGTCGCTATTTAACTTTGTTAAATAGCCTCACTACTAAATAAAATATCACACCTGAATTTACACCTTCAGTCAAACACCTTCACCAGATGTTGCAGGTACTTTCTGGATGAGAGCCTTCTCAGTAATCATATTTCTGTTTCTTCTCTTGGAACTTTTGCATGTCAATGATGCTAATTTTCTCATTAATCATGTATATGAATGTATATGAATGACTCTTTCCTGAACCGTCTCAAAAACTTCCTGCTTGAATTGCAGATATAAGATGTAAAGCAAGTGCTTCAATAAGAGCACTGTCAGTGTTTAAAACAGAGGGATGTTAGACTTGCTAGTTCTACTCCATGTTTTCCTGCATGTACTTGCAAGACTGTATGAGCTTTTTTGGTCCCATAATTGGCAAATGGTTAAGGCTCACCCAGACCTTAGCAAGGGAAATCCATGTTCTTGACAAAGTCTAAATTATAAGTGCCTTCATAAGTGACTTTATACTTGGCTTTTTTGAAAATTCTGTAAGACAGTAATTCTGTCTTTTATATTATTTACATCTCTATCTCACAGACCTTATCAGTAATGGCTTTCGGTAATGATTTTTTTCATTTGTTCTGGGCTAATGATCAAAATAAGTAAACAGTTTAGTCAAGGTTCAGTCCTCATTGTTCAGCCTGGAGAAGAGAAGGTTGCGTGTAGACCTCATAGCAACCTTCCAGTATCAGAAGGGGGCCTACAAGAAAGCTGGAGAGGGACTCTTCATCAAGAGCTACAACGATAGGGCAAGGAGTAATGGGTATAAATTGAAAGAGGGGAAATTTAAGTTAGATGTTAGGAAGAATTTTTACTGTGAGAATGAGAAGATACTGAAAAAGGTTGCCCTGGGAGGTTGAGGATGCCCTTACCTTGGCAGTGTTCAAAGCCAAGTTGGAGAAGGCCTTGAACAACCTGGTCTAGTGGGAGGTGTCCCTGCCCATGGCAGGGAGGTTAGGACTAGATAATCTTTAAGGTCCATTCCAACTCTTTAATATTCCATGATTCTATGATTCTCATTGGAAAGCACTAGGCATACATCTAGTTATGGATAATCCATTTCAAATTAGGCAGTGAAAAGCACCTGCTACCTAAATTGCAGTATGCATCATATAGTTTTATTTTTAACTCTAAACGCTGCCTGGAAAAAAAGCTGTATTTGCTGGTAAAAATTTTTGTTTGCCACCTTCATTTAAGAAATTTACAACCCTAAGCAAGTCATTGCCATCCGGCTTGCTGCCAAAAGGCCCTGGAGGGACTCTTCTATTCTCCTATCAATAATAGTGAAAGGCTATTTTAGGAACATTAATAACCCCACCAGTGTGAACTACTGACTACATATACAATAAATATCTAAAGATGGTTTATAGCCTCCTCTTTTCTGAATACTCAAACCAGAAAGGACCTGAATTGTATCTTGCTAAATAGCCAGCTTTTAGTTAGCCAACTCTAGGAATGCAGTTCACTCTACTGAGTTTCCTGTGTGCTGACCAGGGAGCCTGGGGCAGCTATAAGTGCTCAAATATCCAGTAGCGAGAGGGTCAATGAAACCACACAGTAGGAAACAGGTGACAATTGAATCTGAAATGTTCCTTATCTTCTAAACTTTGGTACCATTCACACACTTGAGTTAGGTACCCTGTGAAACTTGGAATGACCTCAAGCTGGGACAGAATGAGGAAGTAACATCCTATTCATCTTCAAAAGTTGAGTAGCTCTACAAATTTCACAGGCCTGTAGGGAGAAAAAGCAAGAGGAAAGATGACCACAGCTCAGAGTAGGGTGTGCATTAGCAAAGGGGAGAATGGTATCTGGTCTCCAAGGTAAGCTTAGGTATTTAACGTTAAATAGCTTTTCAAGAAAAGAGTCCACAAATTCCTCATTTTTATTCTGCATTGGTAGAGGTTGATGCAGGCTGTGTGGGCTGAAGTACCTGCTTTATTTTCCTCAGAGTAGAACTTTGAAGCAGGCCGTGCAAAGTGTGGTCAGTTGGTATTCTTTGTTCCTCCTGGCACAGAGCAGTGAGGTTGCAGATGGGAACACTTGTGTATGTAGACAGCTATGTGGTTGTCTATTCATGTTGAGAAGACATTTGACTCTTTTCTGGTCTCAGACTAGGGATGCTTCTGCATCCAGCTTAAACCAAAATCAAAAAATCTTTGATATTAGGGGGTTCTTCAGTTGTTACTCTTAAATAAGAAAAAGAGAAAACTAATATAATCAGACTAAATGTGTGGGTGCCACATAAACTTACTACTTACAAAAGATATGATGTGAAAGACCAAATCTACAAGTTCTTTGCAAGCAACAAAAAACCAGCTTGGTGATAAGCTTTGCTCACGGTTTTCATACGATCATGAATGGTTTGGGTTTGAAGGGACCTTAAATATCATCTAGTTCCAAACCCTCTGCCGTGGGCAGGGAACCTTCCACTAGACCAGCTTAGTCAGAGACAGAAATGGCTCTGAGTTTCTCAAGTTACTCAGAGCCAGAAACAGCATGCCAAATGGAGGATGGCACTCCACCAACATTGCTCCTTCTACAGCTTTCTTATCTGGCCCATCCATGGTGCTGGAGTTCTTATCTGCAGACAAAAGACACCATTATTGTTAGAGCTAGGGTTCAGAGAATCAGAAAGTCAAAGCTCTAAGGACAGTGGGTCTGGGAAAGGCATACAAAGGGGAGCATAGCACTACACCAACATTGCTCCTTTAAGTCTTGGCCACCCATGGTACTTGGTACTTTAAGTCTTGGTACACCCATGGAGATCTCAGCCTCAGCTCATAGCAGTGATTAATGTTAGGGTTCAGAAAACCACAAAACCTACAGCTCCAGGGACACTGGTGCTGGAGAACACATGCCAAGGGGAGCTCAGCATTGTACCAACATTTCTCCTTCAACACTTTTTAGATCTGGACCACCAATGGTGATGGGCACCTCAGACTAAGCTCATAGTGGCCATTACAATTTGGGTTAGGGTTCAGAGGTCCAACGAGCCTACAGATCCAGGGACACTTGGGCTGGAAAAATCCCCTTTTCTGAGACTTCTATATAACGAATTACAGATCATAAAAATCCCAAGAACATGTGACTTTGCATTAAATCGTCTAGTACTTCTAGATCTTTGTGATCAGTAGAAACATGATTTCCTGACACAAATTGCATTTCATGACAGAAAGATATGCTACTGTTCCCTGTAATTTGTTAGCATACCATATGCATTATCTCAGGCCTGAAAAAGCTGCAAGCCACTTTCTTTTCACTCTGCTTCATTTCACTTTTGTTGTTTTAAGTTGGGGGTTTTTTTGCCTTTTTTTCCCCCCTCTTCAGTGAGGCAATTTCTTCACTTGAATCATATGAAGTAAAGGAAAAGTCGATAGCTGAAATTACAAGTAATGGGAGCCATTGATTTAGTTATATAATTCATAAACTGAATTAGTAACTAAACAGAAATATCCCCGGCATTGTGGCACAGGTGAGTGTATAACTCATTGAGGCAGAGATTATGCTGATTGCATAAATCCTTGAAGGTCACATAGCTCACAATGGATATTTTTTTCCTTTTGATTTCCTTTCTGTCACACAAGAGTGAGGACAGTCTATTCCAGAAAGGATGCCTTGATAGTCAGAGATGCTAAAGTCATGTGGATCTAGAAATCAAATATTCACTTGAAGAACTAAATCTATTTAATTTCATAATCTCAGACAAGACAGATTTTGTGGGCTTGTGTATGTTTAACACAAAAAGATCAATAACTCTATCCAATATTTGAGGCTAGTGCAATGTGAGTATTGTACAATGCTGGTGGTACTACACAATGGCTTCTCTGTGTCGCTGTAGAGAGAGGGAATCCTCTCACTGACTTTGACTATCTAAAATTTAGTTAATTGATCTCACTAACTCCTTTGAACTCTATCTATCATCAATGTGAGAGACATATTTCCAAAGAGCAGTTCCTCTGACCTATATGAGATTTGGTTTAGGATGTGATAAATCATTATCTGAATGTACATATTTCTCTCTATTGAATAGAGAGGGACTGCAAACAACTAAATTATAGTCTTAGATTTCTGTGTTAAATTTATGTAAAAACCAACACTTATCAGGTTTTTATTACCTCCCATATAACAGTTACTAAATTTTTAATTTTTTATTAATTCTGGTAAAATACCGGTCAACTTCTTAATGCCAGGAATAGTAAAATTCTATATTGTAAAAGTTTTAAAAGCTAATAATTCCTATAATCAGGTCTTGTTTTAATTAAATTTTGCTAGCTTGCTTGAAAAATTAAAGTAATTTAGAGAGTCGCAGGTTTCCTCTATAAAGAGCAATAGAAGGTTGCCAGCATCACAGGTTTATCTAGGTAATCTCAAACTTGATTTCCATTTCCCCCTCCATTTGCCCAATGCTGAAGTAAAACTTACTAGTTTGTAGTTCTGGATCATTACCAATGCAGTTCTTAAGGACAATCACAGTACTTTCCATCCTCCAGTACTCCCTGATAATAGCAGATTAAAGTAAGGTTTTGGTTTTTTTTCCCCTGGAACTTTCTGGAGTGTTTCATCTGGCTTTCAAACCTTGCAGCTGTTAATCAATTTGTTTTAGTACTTCACTGTTAACCTGTTCTCTGACATTGCCTGTATATTACTTGTACGGGTCTGAAGAATATATCTTACCAATCCATTCTGAGACTTAACTCAGCATAAAGAAATTGCTGTATTACTTTATAATCCCCTCTGTTGAGCAGCCATCAAAAGAGAGGTAAAGTGAAGGAAGGTCAGTGGAAAAGTTGTTCATCTGTAAAAAATTAAGGATTTTTTTTTATTTTAATATGCACAATGGTGGTCTCTAGATTGAATATTGGCATTAAGAGAGAATATCTAACTTTGTAACAACTTTGTGAAAACATCAGCTTAATGCTCATTAAGATTCAACAAAGCAAATATATTATAGGTATTTTAGAAAAGGAATAGAGAAGAACCCATCAACTTATATCACTGTAAAAATATATTTTATGCTCACATCTTAAATACTACACATAATCTGGTTTTCCTGTCTCAGAAAGTCTATATAAAAAAATGCAGAGAGGATCATAAAGATGACTGAAGCATAGGCCGAGACTGGGAAGAAGTTTTCTGGGGGAGGCAGGGATAACGATAACATATAATGAAAGTCTTTCAGATTTTATAGATCCTCAGTGTCATGCAGAAGATCAAGAAAGGCTTAGAAAATTCAGCTGATTCCAACAGGGGATGGGTTCAAAACCACCATGCTCCACATGGTGTGTAGTTTAGGTGCTAATTCCTTCTCATGGGTCATTATAGATGATAAATTTTACGTGGGTTCATGAAACATCTCAAAAATCCTATAATATTTATCGAATATAAAGAAGCCAGATAAAAGGCTTTCTTGCTCAGGAAGTCCTCAAGTTACAAATTGCTGGAGGCTGGGAAGAAGCTTTGGGTAAGCTGCAGACTTGCTATGCCCTGATGGTTCTCTGTTGTTGGGCACTATTGACAACAGGCCAATATTTGTATCTTATATCCAAGCATTTACAACTTTTTTCCCTCAAGTACAACCAGTGTGGTTATTTATTATACACAGTTTTTCTATTTCTGTATTTCAAAGGTATCATAAAAATATTTCTTTTTCCTCCCCACCCCCCAGATTTCTTTTCATTTGCAACTTACATTTTCATTTTTCTATCATTTACCTGAGTTACCATTCCATTTTTTTTTTCCAGTAAGGATATCCACTTGACTTGAGACTTTTGTTATGATTGGACCCTAATCATCCTTTCCCCCACCAGTCTGTATTTTTTGCTTTCTTCTGTCAGAGAGTGTTTTCCAATCTGTGTTGTAATGAAGAGAAAATAAAACACTTGCTGATCAATTTGCTCTGCTTGTACCACAGAACTTAAAAGTTCTCTTCAGCTTTTTATAAATTAAAGATTATGTGACTCCACAGGAATGGAGTCACCTAAACTTTTCTACCCTAAACTTGTTCAAAGCCTTTGTTTTATTGCTTCATAAAAGAACAATCATTGAAAACAAACAAAAAGCTGCCAATCAACACCCACACTGACCACAGCTGCAGGATTGGGTTTTTGCATTCTCAATGAGATTCTTTTCAGAACTAATTAGTGAAATCGATATCAACTCATTTCACTAAATGTCTTCTCCTTAAAATTACCTTCCACATTGTAGAATTAAGTGTTTTCTTAAGATAAGATGTAGTAAAGTGCTAAATAAAGGAAAGCATATTAACAATCTCTAACAAAGGGATGTGCCATGGAGTTTTCAGGATGTTCTTAGCAGGGAAATAATTTCAGTTGCTTGAGAAAAAAATTAATATAGGTGTTTATGGTGGAAAAGCATTTAGAAATTTAATTTTTTAGAAATTGTTTGTTTTTGAGCTTTAGAATGCCAAGAATATTAAAATACTTTCTTAGACCTTTTTTGGCTTTGTGGTAGTTTGGTCTAGGCCTTCCTTGGTGACCAGTTTGTAACCAAGGAAGTGCCCAGATTTACCCAGTATTCCCTACGATTTTTACATAAACTAGGGTATAAGAAGAAAGGAGGAGAGGCCTTAGCCCTCTCTTTCCTTCTGGTGGCTTTGGAGGTGCAGGTTCCCTGCTGTCGAGTCTGTCGTGTTGGGGAGCGAGGCCTGGTAAGGCCTTGCCGACCTTGGGAGGCAGGGGTTGCCAGCAGTTGTTCCAGTGTGACTTTCCGTTGTCCCAAGGAGAGTAGTAAGATATTCTTTTGCTAATTCTTTTAGTTGCTAGATCTTGGGCTATTGATAGTGTATATTTTATTTCGTTTGTGTTCCTTTTTCCCTTCCCCCTTCCCTTTCCCTTTTCCTTTTGAAATTATATATATATTTCAATTGTATATAATTGTAATATAAGTGTAAATATATTTATATATATTGCTTTAGCTGTCTCTCTCTCATTTCGGTTCTCTTGGTTTTTTTTCCTCTTCTCCCTGAGGGTTGGGGGGAGGGGGGGACACACTTCTTGTAGTAAGGTTTGGAGACTTGGCAGGGAGCCAGCTTCAAACAACATCCGGCTTATAATACACTTTTGTGGAAATTAATGTTCAAGATCATAGGAGCATAGGATAAGTCAAATTGCGAGGGATCTCAAGAGGCCTCTATTCCAGCCTTCTGCTGACAGCATGATCAGCTATGAGATCACACTAGCTTCTTCAGCTATTTGTCCAGTTGTGTCTTGAAAACCTCCAAAGATGCACAACCTCATTAGTACTGATGCTTGACTGTCCTTGTGGTTTCTTTTTTTCCTTATTTTCAGTCTGAACTTCTCCTAGTTCAACTCCTGAGACATGGTCTCGGTCTCTTGCCACATACACCACTGTGAACAGTATGGCTCCATAAGCACCTCAAAGTTACTGATAATCTGCTGTTATCTCTCAGAGCCATCTCTTCTCCAGATTGAATATGTTCAGTTCCCTCAGCCTCCCATTATAAGCTAACTGCTCAGCCCCATGACCACCGTGGTGGCTCTATTTTTTCAACAAATGTTTGATAAAATATTGATTATCCCCAAAGATTATGAATGAATTAGGAACCAAAATTATTCAGGCTCATATTAATAAGCTACTTAAAATTTTTCAAAAAAATTGCAGTGCATATCTAGGAAAGCAGTATTTTAAAAAAAATTCGAATGAGCAAGACAGCCTGTGATCATCTTTACATTTTATTCTTTTTCTCTGAACAAATCCCATACCCCTCTCAAACTCTGCCTTGGCACCTGCTTTTCCCCTCATACCTTCCTGTACTGATATCAGTTTCAAATAAACACTATGCATATCAATACGCATTCTTCAGTGTGCTGCAGAGCTTTATTCTGTCATATTGTTGTACTAATGAAAACAACAGGGATGTCTGGAGTGGCATCAGCTGTGTGGCTGTGTTCATACATGCAGGCCTGATTACTCAGCTCAGATGTGAAGAATCACAGCTTTCATGTGCTGTTAAGCCCCATGTGAAGCCCTGAGAACCGGCTGTGGTTTCTGCACATCCACCCTGCCACAGGTGTGCTACTATCAAAGTGTGAGCATGGTGGATGTCTTGAATACAGCCACGTGTGCTAAAATTACACTTATAACTTCTGGAGGAAAATTATTTTAACTTGAGAAGAACCATGATTTTTTGTCATACCCAACTTCTGTAGAACATTATGTGTGTTTATTGAACTGCACTTCCTACCAAAGTGTAAGTCATAGGCTACATCTATGAGTCTGCTGTAATTGTAAAGACAATTACTCCTACTGTGATATTTGGTTAAAGTTTGAACTTCAAGCTGTCTTGGATGGGATCAAGATGGATGAGGTCTGTACCTTCAGACTCACAAAATTGGATGTATGATACTTTCATGATTTTTTCTCACCTATTTTTTAATTTTTTTTACATGGGATACTGCCAGACCTAGCTATCCAACATAATATAGTACAAGTTGACAAGCTGCAACACTACAATACTAGCACTGCAACAGTAATTTGAACTTACAGGAGTACATCAATGATTACAGACTTTTTTATTAATAGTATATTTTTTGCCATTTATACCTTAGAAGCCTGAATCACAGCTTCCCCATTCTTCAGGAAAATGATCACAATACCAAAGAATAAGGAAATTGCTGCTTTTACTAGGGATGCACAGAAATTTCAGCATAATAGATTTGGTCAGAAAACATTATTTACTGAAATCAAATGTGCAAACAAGAAAAGATCAGGTTTTTTTTTTTTTAACATTTGTGTTCCCATTGTATATTTAGTCTATAGATTATTCTACATCAGCCAAAGAGCCTGAGGTTTATGCAATGTGATCCTTTGTATTAGGCTATTGCTATACACACTGTCAGGTCTGTGGTGCTAGTAGTCTTCCAAATAATCAAAGGTTTGTAGAATGATTTGGGTTGGAAGGTGTCTCTGGGGATTATGTGGTCTAATTTGCTGGTCAAAGTAGGTTTCTCAGTGCCTTGTCCATGGCTAATCCTCTGGCATGGTTGGCGTGGTCTGGGGGTAAGGTAGTCAGCACAGCAAATCTGTTGAGAAGGTAAGAGAGTTTAGTGATACAGATACAAACGATTCACATCAGGTTGGCTCACAACCAAAGACAGTCCTTTGACATTTTCGGTTACAAAGTCTGTTTGTAAAGAAAAACTGTTTTCTTTAACTCCAGTAAAGAAATGGGACACATTCAGAATGTAATTCATCTCACCTGTCTTAGACACACATCTTATAACATTTTCTGCGTCGACTTGCTTTCCCCCTGTGATAACAAACTAATTTGATTTGTGTGCCAGGAAAGGATAAGCTCAGAGGTGAAGCTACCTCTTTAGGTAGCTTAATATCTATATTCAGGTTTTCATCAAGCAGTGGCTCTTCATTATGACTAAGAATAACAGTCCAGGAAATAAGTATGTACAGTTTCTGGAGAGGTCTCTGTTAAGTTCTATGTAACCCACAGCAAAATTTACCAGACCAAACGCTGCAAATTTCCTTTTAACATTTCAGAAAGTACATCTTGCAACATTTATGTCCAGGGGCATTCTTGTGATCTACAGAGTATTCTGATTTTCCCAATGTCACTTTTTTCATTGCAGTAGATCAACAGAAAAATGATGCTGCTATCTATTTCAACTACATTTTGATTTATTTCTGTGTGCAAAATGCCACTACATCAACAGTATGAGGAAAAAATGTAACAAATGAGAAAATTATCCAAAGATAAAATTCTCTCTTTGTGTAACTGATTAACAAATATGCCATGAACCCATTGTTTTGTTTTTACTGGATTATAAAAAAGAAATCACATATCTTTCAATATTAGAAAACATGCCATAGAAAGCAAATCAAATACATACAGCACATTCCCCAAAGGGAAATTCTTCATGAGAATATCATCAAAAGTTTGCATCAACAGATGGAACAACATGAAAACATTAACACTGTCAGTATAGATAGACTATTTTCCTGACATGCTGAAAATACTAAAGTTTTTATAGGTTTATAGTAAAAGTGAAAAAAAAAAAGAGACAGTGTTATGTCCTTAAGCCTAAGTATTCAGAGCATAAAGTGGTCTAAATGCTCTAACATTCAAGGTATAGAGTTCAAAAGTTCTGCTCATCCATTTATTTTTTAAAATGCCACAGCACTGAAAAATGTTCCTAAAATACTGAAATTGAATGCATTATTTATTTTCCAATCCTTACTTGTAACCTAGTCATTCATCCCTTACACACTTTTCACACAATGCAGGATTGCCATGGGATTTTTTGGAAACTGAAAATATAATGAAATGTGGAAAGACATTGAACAAACTCAGAGCAGAAATTCAGAAAAAAAAGAAAAGAGTCTGAGTGTCATTTTCAGCTCAAGAAACCCCTAAATTGTTGTTTGCTAGAAGCTGAAAACAAAATACCTGGGGGGAAGAAAAGGCTCCATGCTCTTATTCTATATTCTCTCTCTAGGTATTATTGATGCTTATGGATTTTCAGTTGCATGCAGCTTCAGTGATGCCCTCTATTATTTGATTTGGCAAGGTGAGTCCTGCACTTGAGTCACGATAATCCCGTGCAGCGCTACAGGCGTGAGGAAGAGTGGCTGGAAAGCTGCCTGGTGGAAAAAGACCTGGGGGTGCTGGTTAACAGCAGCTGAACATGAACCAGCAGCATGCCCAGGTGACCAGGAGGACTTGTATCAGGAAGAGTGTGTCCAGCAGGACCAGGGCAGTGATTGTCCCTCTGTACTTGGGACTGTTGAGGCCACACCTTGAGCTTTGTGTCCAGTTCTGGGCCTCTCAATTCAGGAAGGACATTGAGGTTCTGGAGCACATCCAGAGAAGGGCAAGGGCTGGTGAAAGGTCTAGAGAGTAAGTCTTATGAGGAGCAGCTGAGGTAGCTGGGAGTGTTTAGCCTGGAGGAGTTTCAGTTTGTCGCTCCTTATCAGAAGTTGTAGAATTTGCCTCTACTTCCAGGCAAGTAGATTACAGGATGAGAAGAAATGGCCTCAAGCTGTACCAGGGGAGGTTCCGGTTGGACATCAGAAGGAATTTTTTCACTGAAAGCTTGGTTAAGCATTGGAACAGGCTGCCCAGGGAGGTGGTGGAGTCACTGTCCCTGGAAGTGTTCAAGATGTGGCACTCAGTACTGTGGTTTAGTTGACATGGTGATGTTCAGTCAAAGATTGGACTCGGTGATCTTGGAGGTCTTTTCCAGCCTTAATGATCCTATGATTCTATATTTTATATTGCTATATTCCTATGTCCAGATATGATTCTTTCATTCTATGTTGTTGGAAATTTAGAAGGAAAGATCCATGAAGCCATACTACTACTCTGTGCTGGTTTAAAGGTAAACTTGCAGGGGAAATGGACTCAACTCAAAGGAGAGATTATAAGTCAGAATAACAATTTAATAAAATAATACAATAAATTCGATTATACAGACAAACAGTTGGTTTTAATCCACAAAATCCAAATGTATAACCCAGCACCCTGGGGTATGAACAGAGTAGTGTTCTTTGGGCCCCCTGAGTCCAAAGTAAAAGGAGAGGGAAAAACCTGTTGGTGAGAGTGCTGTTGCAGTCTGGTCAAGAGTGGTGATTGCAGTCGGGTTGAAAAGTGGTGGTCTGCAGTCTTCTTCTGGATCCCACGAGTGGTTAAAAAAGTTCCAAGACTCCAAGATTATATATATCTTCCAGTTCAGGCAGGAATGCCCAGTACCTCCCTCAGGGCAGGGAGTTCCACACAGGGTGTGAGGACAGGAGCATCCTCCTATCTCGTAAGCCTCTTAACACCTAGTTTATAGCCTGAGGAGTCAGGCCTGCTCTGGGCAGAGGGTGTAAATGGTCTATTGATAACAGTTTCTGGGAAATGGCATGAAAGGCTATAGAATACACAGTTTTGGGTTACACCCATCCAGTGATGAACTGGTCCCAGCTGTTCTAACTCATCATCATGGCTGGGCTTTGCGAATGAAGATTTGGGAAGGGCTCTACCCACGTTTGTCGCAGGCGCGCTGGTGGCTAAAAAGGCCAATATGAGACAGGCATGTCCGATTGCAAAAGGCACAGCAGAAAGACTCCTTAGGTGGTATATTCTGCAAGGCACGATTCTTTCTGTATTGCCTTTTCTCCTCAAGGGTGATCCTGCGTGCTTTCTCAAAGGCATCAGCAGTGTTATAGATGGTGTGTCTGTTCTAACTAGGACACAGTCAAATTCATGTAGGTAAGTAGGTACTTCAAGAAGTTATCTGGTAGTATTGTCCAGAAGTGGAAATCTCAAACTTACCTTCAGATGGGCTAATCACTGCTATAAATCTGAATAATTTCAAGAAGGCCCATGGTAACTTTTATCTTCAGGTTTATAAGTTTTTTTAAGTACTTTTTAGAGTACTGACCTTGCTCCTGAAAGCATGAGCTTTGTATGGATGGACTGCAGTTACATCTATATGGACCAGTACACCAAACAGTGCCAGGACTAGCCTTGTAGCACAGTCTGGACACACTTAGGCTATAAAACAGGGCTGTTGAATGCAAACTGCCTATGGAAACTGTTCCTGATCTGTCTTAACTCCGATCTGTTCCCAGGCATTGCTTAGGGGCAAATAGGCTGTCCTGGCCAGAGGAACACTGAGACGAGTCCAAAAATGTGGTGGTGCTGGTAGCAACTCCAGTGACTGTCCCCACACTCTGTTACAAGTTAGTGTAATACTACACACATCTTTGTAGGCATCTGCACTTCTGCCACATTTGGTAGGGAATGAAGTACACAGACTTGTTCTAAGGCAGTGCATTAAGGACAGTTTCAAAACCAATGGTGGCTTGAAAAATACAGATTACACATTGACCTTTTCATATACCCTGTGGGTAGGAATGATTACATGCCAAACTTTTCATTTTCCTTTTTTTTTATGCAGAGCTTCAGTTAAGCAGTTTGTGACTATCAATTATAATAAAGACAGAAGAAGATGAGCTAGATAATTGAATATGCATTATTACAGAGATTGAACTATACCATGGTTGTTACAGTGGGCTAATTCTGTAGGTTAAATTGCTTGATAGCACTTTACAACTAATGATTAATGATAGTAGCCTTTTACTGGATTTCATTTATGGAAGCATTAGGGGCTGTTATATGTTAGTGATACTCAAACTTGTTCCTGCAATGCAGTGGCTGAGAATTCTTACAGGAAATATCTCTATAATTTCCTTTGTTCAATGGTACTAGTGTACAGTAATTGTCCTATGAGTGGTACAACATATTCTGCAATCTTTAATTTGCCATTTTGCTCTCAGACAAATTGATTACAAGTTATAATTTATTTAACTACATGTATTTTTATGCATTAGTGACTTTTTTTGGTAATTTAGCAAGCAATTAATAGTTTCTGGTTTGTTTCTTACCTGCAAGAGAGAATACCAGCAACGGGGCAGATGAACTACCATAGGTAGGTTCACATAATATGGCTAGAAAATAAGGATCAACAGACTGTGGTTGTTTCTTATTTACTAGAAAAAGGCATAGTTATCTTGGCATCAGCAAGGTTCCCTATTTACTCATCATATGTGATTAAATAAAATCTGCTTGCAGATATGAACAACATTCCAGTCCAGAGGCATTCCCCACTCAATGAACAGAACCAGCTACCATGTCAGGTACAAAGCTGTACAGGTGGATGTTATAATATAGTGCTCAGGGTGAGTCTGTACTGCAGCCAGCACTTAGGATGTAGCTAGTACAGTCATATCTGAACTAGTTTTACTCTGCTGAGCACTGGTAGTAGTTGCAATAAAAATTATGAGTTTTAAGATAGCTTAGAAACCGGAGTTGATATCAGGGTCCCCTGTGGCATACTGTTTTGTTATTCTCGGTTAGTCTAGTTTGGCTATGTCTACTAGAGCAACCACGGTCTTCTGCAGGTAAAGTTACTTAAGGTATGGGTATTTCTCTCAAAGGTTAATATTTCTGGGTATGTGGAGGAAGACAAGTTGCCTAAAATGTTATATTTTATCATGGGGTCTGAGTACAGCAAAGGTGCTACTCTAATGCAACTGGCAATTTTTGAATTGTCATCATAACATATTTGTTATTAACAGCTGCAAAGTACTTGCTAAACCTAAGTCTGTAAGTCTGTAAATACTCTCCATCCAGTTTCCTAAGAGCTGACTCTACATTTTCCCTAATATCCAGTTGTATAGCCCTACAGGATGTTTGCTGAGCAGTAGCAAAAATCTTAAGTACATTCACGCTTTGCATAATAAATTTGCCTATTCACTGCAGAATACTAATAGTCTGGTTGTGCATCTTAGTTTTTTCTAGAAGAGGAAGCAATGAACTGAAAGTCTGGTAATCAACAAGGAACTGAAGCTTGTAGTTCTGCATTCATCTGCTGCCGGTGGCACAGTGATTATGATTAGAGTGGGATATCTCTGCTGCAGTAGCAACCACAGCCTGAACTCAAGACTAGGGTGTTCTCAGCTAGTATAAAGTATGATACTCTCAGCTACTAAATATCATATTATATCTCATTGACCAGAGCTACATTTGAAGTGATTTGTTCTGCTTTGGTAAAAAATGGGTATTAAAGTCATAATTAGATAGTGAACTACTGTTAATAACTGTCTCCAGTTTTCTCACTCCTTGGCATTGCTGTCACCTCTGCTTATGAACCATGTTGCCTGGAGAGCTATGAGGATAACTCCTCGTTCCATCCGGAAATCACCATCCCTGACTGTGCAGCAAACCTACAGTCTATTTTCAGTCAAGTATTTTTCCCAATACAACTCTGACCTGATCTTGAGCAAAGCCAGATATTTAGTCTATATAATGAGTTGGGAAACATACCTTCCAATGTCTTTAGCTGTTTGAAATGCAGAAGCTATGTTAGACAAAGAGAGACAAATACTATTTCTGAAATCCTAAATAAACTGGAGACTACTGAAAGTTGCCATCAATTCCCACACGGTTAAGAGCACAATCTGTGACTATCATTTATTGCTCAACATCAATAATGTACTTGGCTCTGTAAGGTAAAAAAGCTCTTGGAAAATTTCAGACTTCATTGACTTCAGTGGATATTGTTTTTTGATAGTGAGGACTGGATATGTACTCCCGGGAGGGAAGTTCAGAAACATAAACAACTGTAATGCTTTCAGTTTTAATACAAAATACCAGAATTTTAAATGAAGAATGAAAGGTCTAGAAACAAGACAAGGATGGTATGATCAGTACAGTAAGACACAAAAATATGAAAAGAAACAGAAAAAAATTTCATTGTCTGATGGAGAAGATCAAATGTATAAGAATAGAGAAGATGGTTCTTAGTACAAAAGACTATCATGGTTATTAAGAAACTACTACCATTATTAATCACATCAAATGAAGGAACACAAAAGTAACATGTGGTTCCAGATCTTCTACTCTGTTATTCATACATAATTTAAAAAACGTATATTTTGTGGCTTCTTATGACTCACAAACACTGATTTGTACATTTGGAACACAAGAAATGATACCTGAACAATATTTATTCTAGTCTAGCCAAGTCTCAGTGACAGACAGACATAAATATGTGATAAGCCATAATACCAGATGATTATTCTAGGAAAATATGATGCAAGTATTAAACACAAATGTTTATACAAAATGATTTTTACAGTAACTTTCACAACATGTAGTAATCATTTGAAGTATGTGCACTTCATTAGCAAGTCTATTTGAAATGTAATTAGAGTAGTTTCTTCTTCATCTTTGATCCCATCTCCATGTACTTTTTCGGATTTTTAATGAAAGTTTATTTGATTGAGCTTTGGTTCACATCGGTTTTTCCAACTTCATTATTATTATTATTATTATTTAGTGCATGTTTTCTTAAGGTGCTAAGTATTGTAGTTACAAAACATTATGCAAATCTAAAGACATATGTAATTATTATTACAAAAGCCTCTTTTCCTCCAGACTACTGCTTTTTTTTTGTTTGTTTATTTTTTGTTTTGATTTGGTTTTTTTTGAGGACAGTCTTCAAAGCTGTTTAAATTGAACATTTAAAGCTGACCTACAGTAAAATGGGAATCAGTATTGTCATCAGTGTTGCGTATATCTTCTCAAGAATTCTGTTACACTGAAAGGTGTGTAAAAATTTTAAGTACAGAAACAAATATATGCTTATTATATATGTTAATATAGTCAATGAAGGGCAGTAATGCTGATTTTCCAGTAAGCCTTCTTTAGCTCTGCACCTTTAAAGCACTGATCTCCTGCTTGTTGCATTGTCATTTATACCTTTACAAATTAAACACAACTGGGAGAACTTCACACCTGAATTGAAGTCACATGTTGTGGGAGACCAAGAGAAGTTTGACTTTGAAATGTGGAAAAGAGAAATAAATGTCTGCAAGGAGATCTGTGGAACTCCTGAAAACAACACCTTTAGCACATTTAAGTGACTGCTTGGACTGTTGTGACTCTGTACCCAAGTTTATATTTTAAGCCCATTGTATTTCTACCCCCAGTTTTACCCTATTTTACAATTCTCATAAAAATCCCCATTGTTCTGTATTCCCTGTTATTCCCCTTTTCCCTAATTGGCTATTTAGTGCTGCATTGCAGCATTTCCTTATATAGTTATCCCTTTCCATTTATGGTTATGTCCAACCCCTACTTTCTTTCTTTATGTCTTCTATTAGCATTCTCCTCCCTAGCTCCACCTACCCTTCCAGCACCTTCCATTGTTCCATTGTATATGCCGGCGCTGCCTTTCAGTAAAGGTCCATTTCACCCTCTAACTCCAGAGTGGTCGAACCCTTTATTCCCCCGGGCTGTGTCAATAGATCTTTTTGCACATGTGTAAATGAAGTTTGAAGCAGTGAGCACTGCCAGAAAAATTTATGTAATATGAATTCCTGCTAGGAAACTCTGACAATATGTCAGGTAGATGTGCAAAAGAAAGAGGTGAACATTTCTCACTACCTGCTGCTGGGTTCTGTGCAGAAGAAGGAGTGAGGCAGCTTATAGGCTTAGGGAGACCTTGCCCCAGGATTGGAATCAGCAGCTGACAGGTACGCGAGAGAAGTGAGAGCTGAAAATTCAGCTCTAAGTTATTTGCTCTGTGTGACCAGGTTTGCTCTACAGGTGAGCTCTGCCTTCCAGCTACAGCTGGACCAACATGAAAAGTTTTTAGCATTGTGTCCATAACATTGTAGAGCCAGAACAGGAATCAGGACCATGCTGTGTTAGGTACAAGCTGATAACAAAAGGACTGCCCTCCTCAGTCTGAGCCTTGAGAGGTGTAGGAAGCCAGTGCTAGGACGAGAGACAACAGTAAGAACATGGTGTAGAGAATAAGAAGAGTTAGTCAAAACACACCTTGCAAACAATTTTAATGGCTTTGATGATAAAAAAAGAGCTTTCAGGAAGGATTTGAAGAAGGAACAACAGTCATGTGGAAGGCGATGGCTCTCTTGAACTTTGTCCTGCTACCTCACTCCAATTTTTATTGCAGATCTCCATAGGCACACATATTTCCCTACTGGGGGCAAGTCATCTGCAATTCCAAGCAGAAACAGTCTGTGATTATTGACTATTTTAGAAACTGGAGATGTGTTTCCTGTTGCATCTGCTAAGTTTTCAAAGGAACAACCATCCCCAAGGTAAGAGGGCAATTGCTGCACAGCAGAAAATAAACAGAAACCATTTAAATTGAAAGAATGCTGTTGCTTATAGTAGCCTTGAAACATAACCTATGTCTCAACAGCAGAGAGTTTTATAACATCCTTGATACAAGAAAGGTCTTGATGTGTATATTTATAGATTTGAGTACAATAGGTTCAGAATCTTAACCAATACTTTGCACGTCGGTATGAAAGCAAGAATTTGTACCTGCAATCCAAACACAAAAACACTGCAAAGCTTTGTCTTGGCTGCTGAACAAAGATGATCTTGACTGCTGAAACTGAAGAGACAACACAGTACAAGCTGAAAATACTCTTTTGTAAGCTTTAATCTTAGTGTCAGGTATTGCTCAGCTACTAAAATGTACCCTTTCATGCTTTTTCCTCTCCAAAATCTCGAATAAACTTTTTCTTTCTTTTTCTCAATAGCCCAAAGGTCAGAACCCTTGTTTGTACAAACATTCTGGTGCCTGAGGAAGTTTGAAGCTGTGTTATAACTCTGTATTATAGCTTAGAACAGCCTCACTAACTTTTATGTGAATTTACAGAAATGGATATTCTCCCAGGGGGAATGTTTTACATGCCATAAATTAGAAAACGTTCCCTGGAGTCAAACTCTGCTTTTGGATTCTTTGCCCCAGGCAGAGTTTTTACTATTAAACTCTCTCTCTTTTACTGCAACTTACATATTTTGTAAACTATTGAAACAAACACTCTACAGGAATTCTGTGTGCAGAAAGGAACCCTCTGGCACAACTTCAGTGAATCTCCTATGTCAGTCTTGACATAGAAATGTCAGTTTTAATGTCCATTTAAAGGTAAAGCTACTGTCTCTGACTGATGAAATAACTTGCTGGAAGGTGGGAGTCATGTTGGTGAAGTTTTACCATCTAGTTTCTCTGTTTTTCATGTGACTTACTAAGCATCCTAAGCCATGCTCAAAGACATAGTCTTCAGATTGATGAACTTTGATTTTTGATGATTTTTTTAAAAAAATCAGGATCTTTGGATATTGAAATAAAAAAAATTGAACAAATAAATTGTTTTTGAAATTTTGCCTCATATTTGGGTAACACCATTAATCGAGATGCTTAAAATTGACTCTAAGTCAATCCTTTTTGGGGAAGACAATATAGCTACTGAGTCTGTACATGAATGGAACTACCAGCCCTGTCCTTTCTGCTGGTTAAGACCAATGTTAAAGATATAAATTTCACTGCTCTATTATCTTGGTAGTAAAAACTCAGAGTAGTTGCTGGCAGTCTGGACTGGATATTACCTTCTTTCCTGTTAAGCACCTGATCAAAATTCTGGTTAATTGAGAAGTCAGTTGCAGATGGAGAAAAATGTTCTCTTTCATAAGGAAAGGATATTATACAGATAAAATGAAGAACATTGAGATTTCTATTTCTGTCCACTGAGTAGAGGAAAAGGCTAAACAACTCCATAGATTATATACATACATTTTCAGACACTGATGCTGAGGGAGATTAATTTATTCTAAGTGGAAAATAGTTCTGGTTACCAGTTTCAGAGGAAGCTCATACTTTCCACAATTATATATTCTGCACAGCATGAATAGGAACTATAAAGACTAATAAAATCCTATTCAGAATGGAACTTCCTGCCCACAATGCTTTGACATGAATTAACTCTGTCAGAGTACCAAAAGAATATTTTCTGTTTTGAAAATTTGCTCTGACTCTTCACTGGGATTTTGCAACTGAACTCTGACAGTTTGCATTCTAGGATATAATCTATAGGTTTTACATGAAGTACTTGATTAATTAGGAGGTTTTTCATTTAGTAAAATGAAATCATTTTAATCATTTAGTAAAAATGATTATTCATTGATTTTACTGGCATTTTCCTTTGATGACTCTGTAGTATTAAAAAGGTAAAACATTTTTCCAACAGAGTGCTGAAAAAACTGAAGCCATTTGTGTTGTCCTTTTTTTCCACCTAATTATTTATAGTTAAATTTCATGAGAACCATGAGGAAATATGATACACATTTTAACAGGGTTTTTCAAATTAAACCATATGAAGGCCAAATCACATCTGGCAGAGACAATCTCCTTTTGCCACAGGGCTTTCAGAGGTTTGGTAAACTGTAATGGATCATTATATATTGCATAGTATTGAATATATCTCACATACATTGCAGTGCTTCCATTTCTGCTGTGAGTTACAGCATATCCCAGAGGACAAGGCTGGATGATAGTGAGTTAACATATCCTATACAAAATGTGCAGATGGGCTTTGAGGGAGAGAGCCAGGTGCCTGAAGTCCTATGGCTCTTGTATGGCAGCACAATGCTGCAATGAAAAAGTGCACTATGGAAAGTGTTCAGGTTGGCTCAGGAAGCAGATGAAAACTTTCTAATGCACATTGGCCTTCCTCTGGGTGACTGTGCTTTGGTTCATGTGCGAACTGGCTGAGTAAAATAGAAAAAAAAATCCAGACTTCCATTGTTTGTACAACTAAGCTAATTTTTGGTAAAGAAGAATACCTGAGACTTCAGTGTACTGGTTATGAATTAAACATATGAGCTTTTTCCTAGCAGTTAGTGAGAACAAATGTAGTCTCTGATTATTTATACTTCTTACTTCTCGTTTTTTTCATTTACCCAGGAGTTGCTTTTTCTTCAGTTTTATTTTTCTGGAGGCAACAGTGAATGCAATATAAGCACCTTCTATTTAATGATTTTGATGTACTATGTGGTTTATTATTGCCTAACATCATCTTTATAATAACAAATACATACACATTAAACTGCTGGGGACAAATTTGTGAGAGAACACGTGAATTTATTCTGTCAGTTTTCTCCTTTTCTGTGTCTGTTTGTCTTTCACTCCCACACTGTGGTGTGGGTTAGTGGGAAAAAGTACCTCACTAAGTCCTTCAAGTTAATCAAAGACATTCTCTATTCTTGGAAAACTTGTCATAAAACTACAGTCAATGTTTTTTCATTTTTTTCTTTGTCAACACAGAGAAACCACATCTTTCACTGATTTCATGCTATAGCCCCTTGTCTCCAAGTTGTGCTCAAAAATATTTTGGCTTAAAAAGATGTGCTTATTCAAGGAAGACCAAATTTCAGAGAGTCCTTAACCAACCTATAGTAAAACCAAGCAACCACACTTCTAGTTCAAGGCATCTCTTCAGATGTGGTAGAAATAAACCCTTTAAATAAGCAAAATGACACAAAATATACCTTCCCTATAGTAAGATATTTTAGGCATCAATGATATTTTCACTTGAGTTCATGACCTCTTGATTCCCTAAAGCAATTAGAAAGAGCTGCGTGGATGAAAATTTGACAGAAACATCTTCACATCTGTGTAGTTAGTGCATGGGACAAAATTTCCAGTGGCACAGACTGGCACAAGTCCAGCACTTGTATGGAATTGCACCAAAGTTGAGAGTCAGAGCCCTTTTATTTTCCTTATTTTGTGCATAACGTGCTTTTCTTAGAAAACTCATAGCATCCTGTTTACCAGTGGGGTGGCAGCTAGGACTAACATTTTCTGCAGTCTAAAAAGGGATAAAAACCATCTGCACTGACTGCTTGGTAGCTGTGCTTTTTATCTGGAATTTCTTTCTGTTAAGTTAAACTTCAGAAAATCTTGAAATGTTTACCCATGTAAGTGACAGTTTTTCTGCAACATTTCAGTTTCAGAGCAAAAGCCAAGTTTTAGCTCAAAAATGGAACAAAACATCATCCCTTACAAAAAACCCAACAAAACAAAACAAACCCCAAGTCAAACCAAAAAATGTTTCCCTTCCATCATGGAGATAAAAAGTGAATTAAGAGTCTCTGGCAACTTGTAAATCTGATTTTGAGCTGATGCAGTCTTAAATGGCTGAGTTATTGACCTCTGAAAAATGGACCTTGTAATGGAAATACTGACAGACTATAAACTACAGCTATGCTACTGGGAAGGGGGCAAGGGGCGGGGGGGGGAAGGAGAATACTGTAATTACTAGTGTATAAATATTGTTCTATGATTACCTTCACAGATGAAATCCAACAAGTCAAATACAAACCTGTCATTTCAAAATCCTAAAGCTCCAACCAAGCTGGTGGAAACCATGAGGTGCCTTTTTGTTCTTCTCATCTTCTCTTTCTTGTCACACCCTTGTGTCTTTCCTTAAACTCTTAAGTGGAGTGTGAAAGGCTGCCAATTTCTGAAGCAACTACGGTTCTTAAAAATTTATATTTCCCCCTCCTGAATTGGATGGCAATGAGTACAGGTCAAGAGTGGAAAAAGGCAAAAGTGCAACACCTGGGAAGAAAAAAACCTAATAGGAAGGAATGAGCAAAAGAACTGATTGAAAGATTAGAAGAAAAAGGCAAGGAGAAAGCTTGTGGAGAAAACAATGGGATGATGAAGTTTGGATCAGTGCAGTGATGGAGGTGAATTACAGGGATTTGGTCTCATTGACAGAGAACAGAAGAGGAAACAGAGTTGCAAGTGACAGAAGTGAACAGTTATTTCCCAACAAGTTCTGTGAATAAACAAAGGCACTAAAATGGACAGATCCTTTCTACACAGAACTGCTATCGTACGGAAAATTTGGCTTCCTAACATTGAGGAAAATATTGCTTTTCCCTTGAAATCCATAATCCAAATTTACCCAAGCAGAGGAAAAAACTTCTATGCTTTGTGAATGCTAAGACTGGCAAGATTATGCATCCACAACATAAAGTGGCTAATTAATATGAACAGGATGTGTTTTAAAATTAGTCATACAAACCCAGTACAGAGTAATGAAAAGTTGTTAGATTGACAATTTTTTTTCAGAATGAAAAGACATTTTGTAAATAATTGTTCATTATTTAGTGAAGGACCTTGATCCTAGATTTGGGAATAACTGCAAAATCATCCAAGCTCTCAGTTAAAAAACATGTTATTTGACTTGTAATAGATTTTTTTTTTTTTGTGCCAGGTAAATCCGTTTTTAAGTAATATAGTAATTATTTTAGTCCCTTGATTCCCTACGCAGTTAAAACCTGCAGAGTTTCTTAATGTATCAACATAGAGCGTCTCAACAATCATGTGGAACACTTCACAGGTGCTCAGGCTTACATCAAATGACCATCAGAAAGTCAGGACACATTACCTAAGGTGGGATGGCAATTAAAAGACCTCAAAGAGAATTTGAGTTGGATGAAACTAATAGCCTTGTGTTAGGTTTCTCCTCTTTGGCAAAGTTTCTGCAGAACACTCAGGTCAATAAGAATCTAATACAAATGAGTGCACTATAAATGCCTACGCTTTCCCAAAATGTCTTTCTAGTGAGTGGAGTGATTGTATTGTATATTTTTGTTTTGAGTAAGACATGGAGAAGATAAAATGTGTTATTTCTTAGGGTTGGAAGGCTGGTTAAGTTGCAGAATAGATATTTGAATATAAGCCTAAATGTTAGAAATTAAAAGAAAGCTACCAGTTCACACAATCTGAACGTTGTGAAAATCACATGCATCTACAGTTTTGGATTAGTTCTAGTGGAATGGGACATAGGGGTCCCCATCTAATCTTTGTGTTAGCTCTGTGGAAAACAACCTGGGGGTCTTGGTGGAGGACAGCTCAATACGAGTGAGAAATGTGCTGCGGCAGCAAGGAAAGCCAACAGGATGCTGGGCTGCAGCAACAGGGACATCACCAGCAGAAATAAGAAAGTCATTATCCCACTCTGCTCAGAGCTTGTCAGACCACGACTGGAATATTGTTTTCAGGTTTGGTCTCCACTGTACAAAATAGGTGTGAAGAGTGTTCAGAGAAGGGGCACAGAGATGTTCAAAGGACTCGGGAATCTGACACAAGAGGAAAGGCAGCAACAACTGGGTTAGTCTTTAGAAAAGAAGTCTTAGGGAAGACCTTGAAACCTTCCAGAGTTTAAAGGGTGGCTACAAAGAAGATGGACACTCCCTTTTTACAAGAAATCACATGGAAAAGATGAGGGTTAGGGTTAAAAATTACTTCTGGGGAGATTCCAGTTGATCACAAGAAGAAAATTTTTCACAATTAAAACAATCAACCACTGGAAAAAACTCCCCAGGAAAGTCGTGTGTTCCCCAATACTGGACATTGTTGGTATTCAGCTTGACAGAATTCTGGGCCGTCTTGTCTTGACCATGCTTTCTCCAAGAAAGGCTGGATCAGATGATCCTTAATGTCCCTTCCAACCTGATATGCTATGATTCTAGTGTATAAACTAGCACTTTTTGACCTTGAAAGTTGTTGCAAAGAAAACTGTCCTCTATCTGACAGCTCTTCCCACCTTTCGCAAAGAATCTCGACATCCAATTAGCCAGCCTTAGAAAAGACAGACGTTAAAAAATGTTCAGCATCTGTTTATGTTATTACTTTGTAGGAGGAGTTCTCTCTTTTGAACTTCTTTCTGTTGTTTGGATATTCATTTCAGAAAGCTCACTTAGCCTGAAAAATCAACAAGGTTTATATTAGGATAGAGAAGAGAGAAAAACTATCATTAAAGCACAATTTATTTTGAAAAAGAGGTGATTTAAATTACATTTATTCTTTCCCAGTGGCTAAAGCTTTGATGAAATTCTGGTAGAAAAACAGCAAAATAATAAAGACACAATTTTATTCAGCATTCAAAAATACTAAATTACATTTCGTATCTTGATAGCTCCACTTTTTTATTACTTTAATGTCATTTCATGTTGCATCAGTGGTATGCAGGACATAACAATAGTGAGAAGGTGATGAAAAAATAGTGAAAATGATGGACTGGATGAAAGAAATTGAATAATACATTTGTTGCTCAGTAGGAAGGGTACAGGGTAAAATAAACACATTAGGAAGGTAGTGAGAGTTCAAGTTTTCTAAACACATTTGAAATAAGGAGAAAATTTAAATGATAAGCACAGTTAGGTGACACAAAAACCTATTTAGAGTACATAGCGTTAAATAAAGAGAAATAAAATTTCTGTTCTCTGAAAATACAGTATTTAGAAGATGTGCAGATATGGCATTTAGGGACATGGTTTAGTGGTGGACTCTGCAGTGTCAGGTCAATGATTGGACTCAAAGATCTTAAGGGTCTTTTCCAACCTAAATGATTTTATGATTGCAGAACAATAGGAGTAGTCTTGGAGAGACAGAGCGATGAAAGCCTGAGACACACACACTGTGTCTGTTTCACTGGGTTTCCTTCAGATTAACTCCTCTCTTTTTCTCTGCACCAAATGCTCACTCATGGCTGGAGTAGGCTTGTTCTGGTCCTCAGTTTCTGGCCTGGTTTAATCTGAAAGGAATCTGGTTTATATGCTTTGAGACCTTTCTGAGTACACATGGAGGACTGAGAGGTTTACTTTAAAAATGCATTCCCCATCTGAACAAAATGCTGCTGTCGATGCCACCTATGTGATGGCAGCACAGTGTGAGCACTGCACTCCTCTGCCCTTGACCTCGCATGCAGCAGGCTCCAGAGAGCAGGGACAGTCACTGTGACTGAGAGGGAAGCTTCTCATACTGTTTATGGGGACTGCTGGTGTGGATGAGGGCCAAGATGGACACAGCTGACAGTAGACTTGCAATAGCTCCAGCCGAGGTTTTAAAGTCCTGGAGGCATCGCCAGCCGGTCAAAAGAGGTGATTGTCCTGCTCTACTCTGTACTTGTGCGGCCTCACCTTGAATATTGTGTGCAGTTTTGGTCACTAAAATGTAAAAAGGGCATCAAGCTACTAGAGAGTGTCCAAAGGAAGGCAACGAAGACGGTGAAGGGCCTTGAGGGGAAGCCGCGTGAGGAGCAGCTGAGGTCACTTGGTTTGTTCAGCTTGGAGAAGAGGAGACTGAGAGGAGATCTTACTGCAGTTACAACTTCCTTGTGAGGGGAAGAGGAGGGGAAGACACTGATCTCTTGCCTGTGTGACCAGTGACAGGACCCAAGGGAATGGCATGAAGTTGTGTCAGGGGAAGTTGAATACTAGAAAAAGGTTCTGGAACAGGGTTCCCAGGGAAGTGGTCACAGCACCAAGCCTGACAGAGTTCAAAAAGCATTTGGACAAGACTCTCGGGCACATGGTGAGACTCTTGAGGATGGTCCTGTGCAGGGCTAAGAGTTGGACTAGATGATCCTTTGTGGGTCCCTTCCAACTCAGCATATTCTGTGATTCTGTGATTCTGTAAAGTCTCTTATTCTGTTCAAAGCTGCTGCTTCTGCAACTGTGTGTTTTGGAGGCTTCAATAAGGGGTACTCTGAATAGTGCAGATGGAAAACTGAGATTGAAGTAGAGCCAGTTTTCATCACAGGACTAGAGTTTGTCAAGTGAAAATACATGCAAGATATGCTGCTGGCAATCCACAAAACTGTGAAAAAAACCCACCTCTAGCTCATCCATGGTTTTATTTCTCTGTGCTTGTTTTGATTTTATAAAGGCCTCCAAAAGGACCCATACTTTGATGCTTCTAAAGAAAGTATAGCTACTGAAAGTGAAGGAATTTCAGGTAACCCATAACAAAACTCATTCCCTTCCTTTCCCTACCCCAACAGTAATTCTTTACTACATGATTACAGTTCTCTCTAGTGTCTTCAAAATCTTCCTCAGTAAAAAAGTCTGGTGAAAAAATGGATTTTGCAACATGCCCTGAAGATTATTGCATTCACAGTACTTGATTTCATAGACAGGAGCAAATTCTAAGATAGCGGCATTCCTGTGAGAAAGCTTCTGCCATACACAACAGAGCTGTTGCATGAGTACTTTTGCTGATGTAGGTTTTCATATGCCTCAATTTATCAAATCTCCAGCAGGAAGTTTTCATTGGAAAGCAAAATTTGTCCATATTGCTTATAAAGGATTGCCTGTCACTGAATTCATTATTCTCCGAGCTTACCTTCTGGCTCCTAATCATCATCCTACCTAGGATGTGGTTATGCATCATTTGGCTTTAATGTCCACTGTGAAAAAGCATTTTCAACCCTTAACAGTGAAAAAAATGCATGAAAATTTAAAAAACATGTTGAATGATAAGAAGTAATTTCCTAATGGTGATGACTGTATCTGAACCTGGAAAATATAATTTCTTCTACTTTCAAAATGAATCTGATAAAAAGTTTACATTTTCACCTAGTATTATTTTCAACCTACAATAGATTAGACCTAGTTACCAAAAAGGTACTTCTTCATGTGCATCCGTTGTGAGATGAAACAGAACTAATCAATGGAGTATAATAACAGTAGAGACAGATTTATCAGTTAGCTGGAATGACTTGTGGTTAGGACAGAAAAGTTTAAAAAGAAAAGAAGTGTATTATTTCTATGTTTTGAACTAGATTAGAGATGAAAATACTTCTGCCACTATATTGACCTGTGAAGTGAGGCATCCAATTCATTGTGTGCATATTTATATTTTGATTCCTTATAACTATATAACTAGGACTTGCTGGCTCCTACTGGAGCTAGCTGCAAGAGTATTCTCCCTGGAGAACTCCTTGGGTCTTACATCTCTTTGTGTTGTCTGGTACATGATTTCCCTCTTATGAAACCCATTAGAATCTTTTAATTGTCATTAATGAGAGTTACATCAGCCCCTTAAATCAGGGTGAATGCAATAGCCTACTTTCAGCCTCAAAGTGAATTCTTCACATATAAAGCTGCAGATCATTGCATAGTCACTCTCAGATCATATTGCAACTTTGGCAGGATAAGGAAATTTTCTGAATGTGACTGCTTCGAGACTTACAATTCAGGGTTGGAGAGGAATCATGAGTTAAATATCTTCTTGTGAACTACAGTAGTGCTAGAGGATGCTTTCTGGATCTGTGAGCAGAAGTGCCACGGCCAGACCATAAATTAGTAGACTGTTCTGGGTCCCAAGACATGGTGACTGCTTGCAAATTACTGTTAGAAGTGGTCTTAGGTCTATGACAGTTCCAAAATTGTACCTGGTGTAGTTTTAGAGACTACCCATATCAAAACATTGCAGGAGGTGCTCTGTCAGTGTAAAAAGGCAGCGTCCACATTGCAGCTCTCACACCTCTGCCCAGACTGTTTAATTTCTTAACAGAGATGCACTCAAAGACCTTTAGGACTTATCTGTACAGGCAGCTGTATGCAAAATATCTGCCTCCATTTTAGGGTCCAAAAAGCTCCCATGGAAAGCAGGATGCTGCATTAACATGACACTGTGCCACTGCCTTCAGCAGCCTGGATGCAGCATTGAACTGACGCAGCCACCCTGCTTCCCCACCTGGATCATTTTTGCCTAGCGTGGAGCTCACACAAAACAAGTTCAGGATCACTCCTTTGCTCACAGTGAGCATGTCCCTAAAGGCAGAAGAACCTGGTGGAACATGTTTGTGCCTGTGATTTTATTAGGTGAGGGGATGTTTATACCTGAAGGAATAGCACACACAGCTGAACTGATGTTTATAGTTGTTTGGTGTCACTGAGCTCTGTTCAGTGGAGTTATTTCTGTTTGATGCTGGTGTGACTGAGATCAGACATTAACTTAGCACAGGGCTGAGAACTAGGAGAAACATGTAGAACTCTGGCAGAGACTAACTGTGACCCTAAATTCTAATGGGCTCTTACCAAAACAATAAGTGGATGATTTATCATCATCAGTGAAATTCACTTTTGAACAATAGCATTTTATTTATATTTCATTAAAGGCCGAGAAGGTCCAAATGTAATCCCTTGTCTCCTTAAGTTTCTATGATTGCTAAAATGCCATTCTTATTCATTTGAGTTGTAGTCATCTACTTTTCTTATTCAGGTGACTTGTTTCAAGATTGGTTGTGGATATAAATTAATTTCCTTGGAAAAGATTAAATTAAAATCAAAAACATGCCTTGAAAGAAAGAAGTAGAATTTAATCTTAAAGTAGATATACATGCAAAGAATCAAAGATTTGAAATATGCCTATTCCACTCAACTTTTGTTGGAGTTAGAAAATAGTACCTATGCATATGTATTGTGCAATGTGCATATATATTGAGCAATGGGCAAGTGACTATGTTGTGACTATGCTGGGTGATGCACTGATCTACTGTAGGGTGTGTTCTCTGCAGAAATCTGTGCATTGAATTTGAGAGCATGATATGCACTGATTGCAAGAGTGCCCTTCACTCCAGAGCGTTTCTTGGGCTGGTAAGCTAAATTCCCTTAAGAGATGCTACTTTGCTTCCAAGCAAATATGAGCCTGAAAATTGAAGTGAAAGCACACTGACAGATTTTCTGTGTTTTCTTAATAATTTTTTATTTAGGATTCAAAACAAAACAGTCTGCAATCCTGAAATCATACATACAGCTGGCAGTTCTGCTTTTGCTGAGCCCAAGTGACATACATCAACAGGGAAAGAGAATATTTTCTCTGTTCAGGTGTGTGCTGGTTTAAAAGTTAACCAGCAGGGGAAATGAACTCAACTCAAAAGAGGGATTCTAAGTCAGAATAACAATTTAATAAAATAATACAGTAAGTACAATTATACAAACAAACAATTGGTCTTAACCCACAAAACCCAAATGTATAACCCAGCACCCTGGGGCATGAACAAAGTGGTGTTCCTTGGGCCCCCTGAGTCCAAAGTAAAGGGAGAGGGGAAAAACCTGCTGGTGGGAGAGCAGTTGCAGTCTGGGAGAGCTGTGAGCTGCAGTCTTCCTCTGGATCCCATGAGTGGTAAAAAGGTTCCAAAACTCCAAGTTTATATATTCTCCAGTTCAGGCAGGAATGCTCAGTCCTTCCCTCAGGGGAATTCCATAAAAGGGTATGAGGACAGGAACATCTACAGGCCTCTACTGCTAACAATTTCTGGGAAATGGCATGGAAGGCTATAGAATACACAGTTTTGGGTTACACCCGTACCATGATGAACTGGTCTCAGCTATCCTAACTAGGACAAGGTGCTTTCATGCAGCTTTCAAAACCAGTAGCAGTAAAAGTGAAGCCCTCATTAAGAAGAAAAAAATTACAGTGGTCTAAAAATTAAGTCAGATCCTCAGTAAGAGTTAATTGACAGCACCTAATGGAAGTCAGTAATAGTTGATTTGAAGCATCTGATTCACCATTTAATGTTGAAGAAAGGAAGAATAACATTGGATGACTAGAAGAACCTATGCAATATAGGATTTTTCTTTCCTAAAATATAGAGAATTGGTAACAAATGTGGACATTTGTTCAGTGTCATGCTGCCTGCTAAGGCCTGACACACCTTTAAGCAGCTAAATGACACTGAAGTGTTGTTTAGAGAGGGAACAAGTGAATTCAGAGTGATGGCCCAAAAATGCTGCTTTTTAACCCTTCTTCCCTTTGCCATCCTAGTCACTAAACAGACTCTCATGTCTTCTTCCTGTGTGTTAAGTTTTGATTTTCTAACCAAAGCAACTTTTGTTTAGCAAAAGCTTTAACTGCTAGGTTTTATATATTATCATCAATAGCAGTGTTGTCACCTGCAGTTGAGCTGGAGCTTTGTTAGAGGTTCAGAAGAATGTGCAAAGGCACCATGGAACTATGCTTTTCTTCTGCTTGTGTCCTGAGGATAATTTCCCAAGTGTTCTTGAGGGAGCAGTTAACTTTAGTAGGTGGTTAGAAAGAATTACAATTGTGCAGTAGATTTAAGAACCACATGCAGCATCAAAGTATTTGAATGTCCCATAAAATAAAGAATAAAACTCTTATAAAGTTATGTGGGCATAAAAATAACTCTAACCTAAATATTTTATTGTTAACTCTATCACACTGTTTCATTGTTATGATGATAAAACTTGATAAACTTGACTTATGGGCCATACTTTCTGAGTTGGTTAAGTGTGAGCTGTAGGTTAAAGATTATTATCTTCGAGCAGGAAATACAACCATATATAAAATATATGACAATATACTAATGTATTATATAAATGCATACATATATATGTTTTAAATAAAAATTTAAATAAAAAAAGTATTGCTTGAAATATAATAATTGAATTTAGAAGTGGTGCATTATGGCTGTGCTATACCTTTATCCATCTTTTTCTCCTTTTTCAGATATGTAGCAGCCAACATACCAAACTAAAACTAATCTTCTATTGCAACTCCTGAAGAGTTAACATTTTGCAGTATTTTTAGGAGTTATTTGAGCCAATTAATGGGTTGATATTCATCATGTGTTTGTGTCCACTTATCCTTTGTGCTATTTTAGGCTTGAAAGCAATAATAAAAGAATGAAACATAAGATTAAGACTATCTTTAGAATTTATTAATGGGAAAAAAAGCTCAAATTAAAAATGCTGGACAGTTTTAGAAGGAAATTCTGCAAGATATTCAAGTCAATTTTAATCAAGTCCATTAATTTCTCCAATAAAAATGTTCTATGACATGCTCTGTGTCCAGCGCAGAAACCCTGCCAACGTACTAAGCAGTAATTTAGGGTCTGACCAGGGAATTATAGATTCTGATATCTATTTTAAAGACTGCTTATGCATTCTATATAGAGTAAAACACATAGTAGTCCTCATGACAAAAGCTAGAATCCCAGTCTTACCATTTGTTGTCCCCAAATGCTTCTACTCTCGGCCCAGTAAACTTGTTTCTTTTCGCAAAGCAGAATTGTTGAAGCAGATGGTATTCATATTGTAAACAAGCCAGATATATTCTCCATGTAGGTAGAAAATACAAATTTGTGTCTTCTTCAGTTTGATGAACTGTGAAACCCATGAAAGTATAAAACCCATCCTAAAGAATAAAAATTAATCCCTAATGGATGGGTTATGCAGCGGTCCACTGAATACAAGGAAGAACCTCCTCACTCTCCTTAGTCAAAGCAGAGCTCTCTTTTGAAAGGTAAAATTTAGAAATCTAAATACAAGAAAAGAATGTGAATCCCAATCTCTTTTTGGCACCTGCTTTTCTGTACAGCAGAGTTAGGTTTTTCATTCATACTATGGTACCTAATGAACCCTCCTTTGAAATTCCATGAACACATTATATTCAGCACCTCTAATTAAGGCTTCATTGCAATGTCATCACGTAGTTTCACTTTAGTGTCTATTTAATTTATATAGCAGAGCCCAAATCTCTGTTTTACTTTACAAAGATAAGTACTTTTGCACTAGAATATTCTTCCTGGCCACCAGAAAACTTGCCAGAGTGCTGTAGTTACCCCAAAAGCCTCTGGCATTTCTGCTGGGAGCTCTGGTCCAAGTATCTTGGTTCTTCTAGGATGCTTTTAAATGCACCACACATTTTTTAGGACCTAATTAGTTTCCTTTACTTCTTAACATCATTGTTTTTGATGAGCTGGTAGTACCTAGTAAATTCCTGTACAGGAACTGCTAGGATTGAGTGCAAATTAAGACTGTGAAGAATAGCACAAAATTGCAATAAGAACACATTTTTTATCTTTCCTTGGTGATATGTAAGAAGAAGAATCTCAAAATGAAGATGTAAGATTTTTTTTGCATTATTCAGTAAAAAGAACATGAACAGGCTTTGCTAGCTAGTGAAAGAAAAAAGATTTAAAAAATCCTCATTGAGTTCATTAGTAAAAATTAAAACTGAATGTGACATGTGAAACACCTGAACCACTTCTCTACCAAGAAGTTTTTATCAAGCTATCTATTCTTTTTACAGCTTAATACCTTCAACTCTGTGCAGTCACCTTCTCCTAGTGATTCTTTTTTAAGGGGGCACTCACTCTTTGGTTTCTAAGGGTTATGATGTGGTTTTTTTATAAGAAACAATACACTAACAAATTCAACTAGGGTAAAGTATTTGTTGCTGCACTAAAACTCAAACAAGAGAGAACATTTCACCACTGTTACCTTCAGGTATTTCTGTTCCTAAAATAAAGCATTAGTTTGTCTACAAAGGGGTTCCTGCAAGAACCCAACCATGCAGAATGCAATGGTTCACTCTACTCTGGCAGGAGGGACACAGCCCTATATTTATGCTCTGGATCTGCTGTAAGTGCCTTCCTGGCACCAGCCCCAGCAGCAGAACTCTCAGGACCTGTCCTTGTGCAACAGCCTTGTGAAAGCTCTGGGGAACCAATCAAGCAAATATTTTCTTCTCTTTTTGACTTCTTATGAATGAAAAAACACAGTGCTTTTTCTAGATTTTTCCTCTACAGTCCACACCTAATCCGTTAAGTTTGCCATTCCCTATTCCATAATTTCTCTTGGGACTGGACATATGATCTGTACGGACTCAGTAAAAAGAGCAAAACCAGGGACCTTCTAATTCTGTGTTCATAGGCCAATGCTATGGTTGAAAAGGGGGCAACCTTCCTTCACCACCCATGAGAATGGCAAAAACTTTTCTGAAAACCCAGGTTGAGCAGCATTTTATTTCCTCTGTGCATCCAGCTACGCTCATGTATACATGTACATATAGATAACTTTATCTATATGTAAATAGTTTCTGGTTAGATCAATCTGTGGAAGTCTATTCAATCTAAGGCGACTGAAGGCCCACACTAAGACCTTAAACCATCTTGTCCGGGATCTGCTTTATGCTGATGACGCCGCCCTTGTCACCCACACAGAAGCTGCCCTGGTGCAGCGTCTTAATTTCCTGCTTTGCAGAGGCTGCTGAGATCTTTGGGCTGGAAGTCAGCTTAAAAAAGGCCCGAGTCCTCCATCACCCTGCACCTCAGGAAGTCCCCATATCCCCACACACCATGGCCAGTCCGAGTCCACTCCGTCAGGCAGTTTAATTAACTAGGCAGCCTCTCTCTCAGTGGTAAGATTGCCGTAGAGATGACAACCGATTAGCAAAGTGCATACGTGCTTTTGGAAACTCCACAAAAAGCGTATGGCGTATATACACACTTGAAGAACAAGCACCAAGATCGTGTTTACAGAGTCATTGTGCTGTCTACTCCTCTTATACTGGTTCCGAATCATGGGTCATCTACCGCACCACCTGCGTTTCCTAGAACGCTTCACCAAACGTGCCTCCATACAATCCTTAAACATCCATGGTCAGGTTCCTGTGACTCAATAATGTGTTCTTGAGCAGCCGCACGTCACAAGTTTGAGGCCATGTTGCTGCGCACCACAGCTCGCGCTGGGCCGGGACGTCCCAGGCTGAAGGCCCACCGCTCCCGAAAGATCTTCTCTATGGTGAATTACCACCGGCTGCCGCAAGAGTGAGCCCCGACAGCAAAACAAGACAAGCCTCCCTGATGAAACAAATCCTCCGCCTTGACCATCTGATCAATGTAACTGGTCTACTCTGCCTCTAACTCGGGGGAGGCTGGAGAACACATCTATAACGCAGCTGTTCTCCTTTGAGAAACACGAGAGTTTGTTCTCGCGGAGAACAGCAACGCAGAAATAGAACTGTGTCTTGAAGAATTACCATTCTAGGCGTGTTTCGTTCTGCTGTGCCTTTTGTACTCGGGGAAAATATGGTTCTGTACCAAGTATTGGGCCTGTCATACCGCCCACCAGCGTGCCGGGCATTCTAAATGGGGGAGAGAGCCTCCCAAATCGGCGTTGCGCGAAGCCCAGGCCAGGAGGACACCCCGCGGGGTTAAAGCCGAGGGGAGAAAACTAATGTAAACGGTTACAGAGACATTTTTATCTTTGTATTCTGAAGAGCAACCAATCTATGTCTCCTTAACTACCAATGAGAGGTAATTCATTTTCGGAGTGGGGGGACGGGAGGGGGTAGGGAACAAACACTTATAACATTGTTTTAACAATACCACTAATTATGACTAATCTGTAAGTTGAGGTGGTACAAAGTGTTGCTCCAGCACACATATATGACTGCTAAGTGCAGTGCTTCAGAGCTCTCTGATGTCTTCTGTGTCTACTCCTTTGTGATGTGCTGAAATGAAAAGTAACCTGTCCTTCACATCCATCTGCTGGCGAGCAGGGTGATGAATGGAAGTGCTCTGAAAAGTGTAATTAATGTTGCAACGTACTCTGTCACAATGCTGTTCTGTTAGTGCTTGAATTCTAGTTATTGTCTGTACACACTTGTCTAGTATGTGACACTTGTGATTTTTATGCCTTTTATTAGTTGAAGGAGAGCACCGTATTAGGCAAAAAAGATGCTGTTTTCTCATTTGAGGTAGGGACAAAATATGTTCCCAGCCCACATTCTCATGATGAAGCACACACTTCAAACCTCTTTCCTTCACATTTTTTTAACAAAAACCTTCAAAATCTTCTGAATCTTTCAGGCTTTACCTTATTGACATCAGCTCTCTCTCTCGCAAAGATTGAAGGGCAATAGGAAACTTGCTTCTGCCATTAGATTCAGTAGTTTGAGTTTTATTTTATTGTTATCTCTCTTGTAGTGTGTAAAGGTTCATGTGTAAATTTAGATTGAGTTCCACTTAAAATCCACTAACAAGTAATGCATTTATACTGATTACTGTAAATACCTCAAACATTTAGAATATTGAAATAATACATATATAAATTCTGTGATATTAAAAATTAAGATGTCAGCTTTGTCCACTCATAGTGAATGGCCACGGATTTTTTTTTCAGTAGTATAGTTTTTATTTTGTACATGGTAAGAAAAGTTTGAAGTCTCTAGCCCATCATGGCTTGGAAGGAAGCTCGTAGTTCCGCAGAAATGGGTTGAGATGAGACCTGAAATGATAGAGCTGGTTCATTCTTGTGCTCCAGCAAGGAGAATAATTCTATTTATGACACACAGCTGGGAGAGGATGAGGACAGGAGAGATGGTGGAAGGGAGAAGAAGGGGTCCTTGGCTTATTTTTTTCATAGAATAAGAGATAAGCATGAGAGAAAATTTGTGAAGTTTCTCCTAACTTACCAGGATAGCTGGATGTCTAACTTTGCTCCCATAAATTGTATTTTACATCTTTGTCACAGTGTAACTGCCTAGTGACATCTTGCTAACAGTGATATTAGCCATGGCAAATATTTCTTAAATCTGTCTCTTTCTAGAACTAGGTTTTGGTCTATCATGTCAACTTTGGCTCCTCCAAAGCACTTGGGACACTCCAAGTTGCAAAGGATGTGTTGACAGACACAGCTGTCCAGTAGCAGACAATGTTGATCCAACCTCACCCTTGGTCTGCCACTGAGAACTGGTGTTACTGGATAAATAAATGCTTGTCTATACACAAACCACAAACATCTATCCAGAGCTGGTCAAAAATTGATATTGACTTCATGTAGTATTGAAAAGAGAAAATGAAAAAGTAGACATTACTCAAGGAATATTTATGCGCTTTCAACTCATTCAGGGTTGGTGTGGCCACACTTTAAGCACTGTGTGCAGTTCTGGGACAGAGCGATGTGATGGTCCTTGAATGGGTCCAAAGAAGGCAACAAAGCTGGTGAAAGGGTTTGAAGGAATGTCCTCTGAGGAGCAGCTGAAGGCTCTGGGTTTGTTTAGTCTGGAGAAAAGGAGGCTGAGGGACCTCATTGCTCCTGTAGCTTGCTGAGGAGGGGAAGTGAAGAGGGAGTTGCCAAACTCTTCTCCTTGGGATCCAGTAACAGGATACATTGGAATGATACAAAACTATATCAGAGGAGGTTTAGACTGGGCATTAGGAACCATTTCTTTACTGAGAGAGTGGTTGAACACTGGAACAGGCTTCCTAGAGAGGCAGCCAGGCTGTCAGTGTTTAAGAGGCATTAAGAGGACAATACCTTTAAGAACATGCTTCAGCTTTTGTCATCCCTGAAGTGCTCTGGCAGTTGGACTGGATGATTATTGTAGGTCTCTTGCAGCTGAAATAGTCTACTTAATTTTTTTTTTCAAAGAGAAATCTAACGAATGCAATCAATCACAGTTTGAACATCAGTGAAGATCTTACACTGACAAAAAATAAATATAACGCCAAATGAGGAAAATGAGTGATTGGTTTATACATAGAGTTGAGTCTGAATCAATTAGATAGACCAGGGATAACATTTATTTTGAGGCAAGATACAGTAGGAATATTAAACTCAGTAATTGCCTATATTCCTGTAAGGCAGAATTTATGAATGTTACTGCTTATGGCTATTGACTGAAAATAGATATGGAGGGTCAGATTGATCTCTTGTAACTTTATTTCTGTGAAGTTAGATGTCTGGTCTGTTACTTAGCCATTTGTGCTACTTCTGTTTTCAGATTGTTATGGAAATAATGCAGGGCATCTGAATGCAACTCTCACGACTTGATGTGTACATGTCCCTGAGTAGGTATGTGAGACAGAAGACTTACATAGATAATGTCTCCTCTTTGACTATGTAGAGAGAAGGTGAAGACAGCCTACCTAATATCAAATTTAATTTAAAATTAAGCTGAATCCCATTCTGAAACACTATCCAGACAAACTTTGTATGAAATAATGTCTTATTCTTCAGTCTCCTTTCTGAAAATTGTAGAAACATGTGGAGATGGCAGAAAATTTACTAATGTAATGGCATCTTTTAAGGGGCAAAAAACGTACCTTTTTAGTTTTCCTGGAGCATCTTACTATAGTATACATCCTCCAATGTGACTAGGTAGAAACAGGCAAGTTGCAATGCTGAGAATGTGAAGGTCTTCGTTTATTTTGCTATGATTCTGATGAGGAGAAAAATAGCTTTAAGAAAAAATTATGTTTGGAAAGAATACTTTAAAAGGAGCTCACATTTCTACACCCTCTTTAAACTCTACTCTCCTGCTTTCATGTGGCTCTGGCATTATAATTACATATAGAGAACTTTTAGATTTTAGGAACACCAGCAGAACTCCACAAGTGCATCCAGTAATCTAATTTTTTTGTCAGCTCGAATCTGAATTAAATAATTCTTTACCCCAGAATCTACATAAACACAGAAAAACATAATGGATAAGATTGGAAGGGACCACTAGTGGGGTCATCTGGTCCAAACTCCCTGCTCAAGCAGGGTCATCCTAGAGCACATTGCACAGCATTGAATCCAGAGGGTTCTGGAATATCTCCAGTGAAGCAGATTCCACAGCTTCTCTGGGCAATTTGTTCCTGTGCACAGTCACCTGCATAGTAAAGAAGTTCTTCCTCATATTCAGGTGGAACTTCCTGTGCATCAGAGATGTTATGAAAATAAATTAAAACACACTCAAACCCCAAAATATTATCTCAAAGGCGCATCCCTCAGTGATGGCTTTTTTTTTTTCAGAAAAAAACCCATCTATAATTGTTCATAAGTTTAATGTCACATCTTCACATAAGAATCTGTGTCCCTTTAACCCTTTAACTTGAGCTTAGCTTAGACTTAATCAGTGGCTGAAAGACCATACTACTCTGCAAAATATAAATTCAAGCCATGCTGAGCCACTTATTTATGGAAGAGGAATGTTTTTCCTCTCTTTTATTGGTGATGAATGGAATACACCACTTCCATCTATTTGGCAACACCTGAAGCAAATACTGGCTGGTCTGAATTGTTTATTTGATTTTAATTGAGCAAAATGTGATAGATCAATGTAGTACTGTTGTAGCCTGAACAAGGAGAGATTCTTTCTGACTCCACAACTTGGGAATTAATAAATTAATACAACATAGAAAAGCTGGAGCTCACATGTTTGGGTCATGAAAATGGGTTATCCATCAGTCATTCTAAGCACATTCTTACATTCAGCATTTCTGAAATGTCTACAGATATACAAAAGGTCCAAATTTTCACATTATTTTTTCACATACAGTTATAGTTACAGCATTGCTGTATAGATTTAATATACAGCAGAGAGCAAGAGTGCAGTTAAAGGAAGGAAGCAAAGACAGGTAACATAATTCTAGAGCCACCACTGAGAAAGTTACTGTGCATCTGCTCACCTTTTGGAACTGCTCATGGACATGATCTTAATCACAATTATTGCAGATGCTGAGAGCTAGGAATACATAAATGAAATGTTACTACATGTGAACTGGCATGACATTACTTACCTTAGCCAACTGTTAGTGTGTCTGGGCTGTTGGATTCATGAAATAATTGAGGCAAACTCTTGCTATCTTAAGAAAAAAAATAATTATCTAAAGCAAAATAAAGACTATGGATCAATTCCAGCTCCCAGTTAGATCACCCTACCATGGCAAAAGGCAGTAGTCATTTTGGCTTCTCAGAGTTTGATGAGGTCTAGAATTAGTCCATACATGACCAGAATTTGTATAAATTAAAATACTTGAGAATTGAGAGTTTTAGACACTTTTCAATCTGTGTTTCTAAACTATCCTGATACATCCACACATGCTTCTTTCCTAATGAGGATGCTTATTTGATGATTTCAAGCGTTAACTTTATAGTCTTTGCAGATATTATTGCAGCTGGAATGGAAATTAAGCTTTTCCCCCATGCTCACACAAGAATTTCATTTATGGTGCAAATGCGTGAAGTTTAAATTGCCAAAAATGATTTAAATTACTAACATATCTGATCCCACCTCCAGCTTGTTAAACACAAGGCTAACACAGATACACTATTATTGCATAAGTTTGGCAATGGTAAGTAAGATTTCTGATTTCAAGGTGGCTGGTGGAACTCCACACGTTCTTTAAATGAAATGCGGAAATCAAGCAATAGTGCCATTGACAATTTAGCAATGATTCCTTCTTGTAGCATCCCTATGGATTTCAGTGAGACTGTTCACTCAGTCACCTAATTTTTATCATGAATGGAGGGAATTAATTATCATTTTTTCATATCATAAGCCTGGGGGACTCTTAGCTCCATATTAAAAAAAGTAATTATAACTAAGAAATTGGACAATTTTAAAAAGTAAAACAATAATTTCAAGGTTTTGGTTCAGCTTTGGAAATAAACTCAATTCATTTGTGCATCATCTCTAGATGATGATGGTTCATGCCAATTCTTTGCATTTGAACAAGGAATGCATGGATTCACATTCCAGAAAATTTAACTTAACAAAATACATGATTTACAGTCAGAAATTGTCATGGCAAACTTAACTGAGTGTATCTATTTCATTGCCACTGGCTATGACTTTCAATTTCAGTTTAAATTCTCTCCATGTAGGGAGCACTAAATGTCTGGTGCTGAGAAAAATATCCATATTAAAAAAACAGTGACCCTTAAGGTTCATATAGCTAAGAAGAGGTAACAGTAACAATAATAACAACAACAACTGTAATAAACCATTATTGGAAAAACTATTTGTTTTGTATGTGATGCACTGCCAAAGACTCTGTTCTGAACATGGGCTTAGGGATGCAGTTTGTTTTCATTGGCTTATGTTCTTTGTTACAGTGAATCATGTTAAAAACGTGGATCTCTGACATTAGCAGGATGAACTGCTATGGGAACAGCATTTGAATCTGCTGGAGCAGCTAAGCATCAATAGTCTTGCTCTGCAAGGAGCAGGAATTATCAGGAAAGAAGCCTATCATCTGAGCAAAATTGCCCCCATTCTCTATCTAACAGACAGTGAGAAATTAATTGTTTATTACACTAAAATCAGTAAGGATGACAGAGAACAAAACTCTATTTTATAAAGATTTAATTATCACAATACCTTAAAGGATAATTTCATATATATGTTTATTTTTATAGGCCAATCTAGGCAATAAGCCATAGTTTTTAAAACATCAGCATAACATTTAATATACAGTAGTCAATCAGTAACATGCAATATAAGCAAGTAGACCTGGCCAGCTAAGATATTAAAATACCGTTAAATTACCTTAACACTGTGTAATTCAGTGTTGACATAACCTTGAGAATGTAGCTACTGGTCTGTAAATGTTTAGTCTCTCACATAACAAATATCTTCGCACACACAGAGCTTCAATTTAGGGATTTTCAAAACAAGCAATTGTTATTTGTGGCAGGGCTTAGGCTGTCTGTAAAACCAAATTCAGCTCAGTACCAGAGGTTCCCATGGATTTCTGCACCACTGAAGCCAAATTTGTCCTTTCCTCTAAACCAGTCCTTAAAGTGGAGAAATATTGTAAATTAGAGCTGAATTTTTTGTTGTTGTTGTTGGCAAATCTTGCACGCTCCAGAAAAGCAGACAGAAAAAAAACCCCTGGGAATTTAGGAAGAATTGGATTAGCACTGCGTCCCTAGCTCTAAACTGGGAACAGCTACAGACTCAACTTTAACATTCCTGAAACAGAACATTCTGATTTTTTGTTAGATTAGGTGTTATTCAGGGAAATGAGCTGATCAAACAATGTCCTTTTCCCCCCTGTAACTCAATTCAATGATTAAGATAAATAATTTCCAAATTTCAAACTATTTAGTAAAAACTACAAATCATTCAACAATTTAACTCTTCGAACATTGTTTTCTCTACCCCAGTAAATAAAATACATCCAACAGTTCGTCCTTCCTCTTTCAGGGATATGTGAATAAGGACTACAGTTAAGCTAAGTCTAGGTTATGGATTTGCAAAATGATGAATATCTGTGTGGATTTTTTGATACTGTGCCGGTTCAGACTGGGATAGAGTTAAATTTTTTCACAGTAGTTGTATGGGCTTATGTTTGGGATCTGTGATGAAAACAGTGATGATATCACAGGGATGTTCTATTTATTTATTCCTGAGCAGTGCTTACACAGTGTTGAGACCTTTTCTGTTCCTCAAACTGATCCACCAGTGTGCAAAAAGTTGGGAGGAAAAAAAAATCTTAATTAATTTTGAGTAAGCATGAGTAGATAAAAAAATCAGAATATTATTGTTTCACGGATGTGTAGCTTAGAGCAATTACTCCTCAAAGTTAAGTTTCTTTATGGCATCATCTGAAGGAACTGTACTGAAAGAGTTGACAGAATGTCTGTTTAAAAGGGACTAGTCTTTTAAGAAAGTAAAAATCACTTTCAGTATGCCTATGAGTAACCGCCG